>NC_086452.1:403648756-403879086 GCF_028390025.1 Pseudophryne corroboree
GAGACTGGGGAGCACTGCAGGTTGTTAGCAGGAGCCAGGAGTACAATTATATTAATTAACAGTGCACACTTTTGCTGCAGGAGTGGTGACCAGTGCCTGACCACCAGTATAGTATTGTTGTATACTACTAATATCTCTTTAAATATCAACCAGTCTATATTAGCAGCAGACACAGTACAGTGCGGTAGTTCACGGCTGTGGCTACCTCTGTGTCGGCACACGGCAGGCAGTCCGTCCGACCAGAATTGTATTATTTATTATTATATACCTACCACCTAACCGTGGTTTTTTTTTCATTCTTTATACCGTCATAGTGTCATCCTAATTGTTACGAGTATACTACTATCTCTTTATCAACCAGTGTACAGTGCGGTAGTTCACGGCTGTGGCTACCTCTGTGTCGGCACACGGCAGGCAGTCCGTCCGACCAGAATTGTATTATTTATTATTATATACCTACCACCTAACCGTGGTTTTTTTTTCATTCTTTATACCGTCATAGTGTCATCCTAATTGTTACGAGTATACTACTATCTCTTTATCAACCAGTGTACAGTGCGGTAGTTCACGGCTGTGGCTACCTCTGTGTCGGCACACGGCAGGCAGTCCGTCCGACCAGAATTGTATTATTTATTATTATATACCTACCACCTAACCGTGGTTTTTTTTTCATTCTTTATACCGTCATAGTGTCATCCTAATTGTTACGAGTATACTACTATCTCTTTATCAACCAGTGTACAGTGCGGTAGTTCACGGCTGTGGCTACCTCTGTGTCGGCACACGGCAGGCAGTCCGTCCGACCAGAATTGTATTATTTATTATTATATACCTACCACCTAACCGTGGTTTTTTTTTCATTCTTTATACCGTCATAGTGTCATCCTAATTGTTACGAGTATACTACTATCTCTTTATCAACCAGTGTACAGTGCGGTAGTTCACGGCTGTGGCTACCTCTGTGTCGGCACACGGCAGGCAGTCCGTCCGACCAGAATTGTATTATTTATTATTATATACCTACCACCTAACCGTGGTTTTTTTTTCATTCTTTATACCGTCATAGTGTCATCCTAATTGTTACGAGTATACTACTATCTCTTTATCAACCAGTGTACAGTGCGGTAGTTCACGGCTGTGGCTACCTCTGTGTCGGCACACGGCAGGCAGTCCGTCCGACCAGAATTGTATTATTTATTATTATATACCTACCACCTAACCGTGGTTTTTTTTTCATTCTTTATACCGTCATAGTGGCATCCTTATTGTTACGAGTATACTACTATCTCTTTATCAACCAGTGTACAGTGCGGTAGTTCACGGCTGTGGCTACCTCTGTGTCGGCAGTCGGCAGGCAGTCCGTCCATCCATAATTGTATTATTATTATAATATATACCACCTAACCGTGGTTTTTTTTTCATTCTTTATACCGTCATAGTGTCATACTAGTTGTTACGAGTATACTACTATCTCTTTATCAACCAGTGTACAGTGCGGTAGTTCACGGCTGTGGCTACCTCTGTGTCGGAACTCGGCAGGCAGTCCGTCCATCCATAATTGTATTACAATATATACCACCTAACCGTGGTTTTTTTTTCATTCTTTATACCGTCATAGTGTCATCCTAATTGTTACGAGTATACTACTATCTCTTTATCAACCAGTGTACAGTGCGGTAGTTCACGGCTGTGGCTACCTCTGTGTCGGCAGTCGGCAGGCAGTCCGTCCATCCATAATTGTATTATTATTATAATATATACCACCTAACCGTGGTTTTTTTTTCATTCTTTATACCGTCATAGTGTCATACTAGTTGTTACGAGTATACTACTATCTCTTTATCAACCAGTGTACAGTGCGGTAGTTCACGGCTGTGGCTACCTCTGTGTCGGAACTCGGCAGGCAGTCCGTCCATCCATAATTGTATTACAATATATACCACCTAACCGTGGTTTTTTTTTCATTCTTTATACCGTCATAGTGTCATCCTAATTGTTACGAGTATACTACTATCTCTTTATCAACCAGTGTACAGTGCGGTAGTTCACGGCTGTGGCTACCTCTGTGTCGGCACACGGCAGGCAGTCCGTCCGACCAGAATTGTATTATTTATTATTATATACCTACCACCTAACCGTGGTTTTTTTTTCATTCTTTATACCGTCATAGTGTCATCCTAATTGTTACGAGTATACTACTATCTCTTTATCAACCAGTGTACAGTGCGGTAGTTCACGGCTGTGGCTACCTCTGTGTCGGCACACGGCAGGCAGTCCGTCCGACCAGAATTGTATTATTTATTATTATATACCTACCACCTAACCGTGGTTTTTTTTTTCATTCTTTATACCGTCATAGTGTCATCCTAATTGTTACGAGTATACTACTATCTCTTTATCAACCAGTGTACAGTGCGGTAGTTCACGGCTGTGGCTACCTCTGTGTCGGCACACGGCAGGCAGTCCGTCCGACCAGAATTGTATTATTTATTATTATATACCTACCACCTAACCGTGGTTTTTTTTTTCATTCTTTATACCGTCATAGTGTCATCCTAATTGTTACGAGTATACTACTATCTCTTTATCAACCAGTGTACAGTGCGGTAGTTCACGGCTGTGGCTACCTCTGTGTCGGCACACGGCAGGCAGTCCGTCCGACCAGAATTGTATTATTTATTATTATATACCTACCACCTAACCGTGGTTTTTTTTTCATTCTTTATACCGTCATAGTGTCATCCTAATTGTTACGAGTATACTACTATCTCTTTATCAACCAGTGTACAGTGCGGTAGTTCACGGCTGTGGCTACCTCTGTGTCGGCACACGGCAGGCAGTCCGTCCGACCAGAATTGTATTATTTATTATTATATACCTACCACCTAACCGTGGTTTTTTTTTTCATTCTTTATACCGTCATAGTGTCATCCTAATTGTTACGAGTATACTACTATCTCTTTATCAACCAGTGTACAGTGCGGTAGTTCACGGCTGTGGCTACCTCTGTGTCGGCACACGGCAGGCAGTCCGTCCGACCAGAATTGTATTATTTATTATTATATACCTACCACCTAACCGTGGTTTTTTTTTCATTCTTTATACCGTCATAGTGTCATCCTAATTGTTACGAGTATACTACTATCTCTTTATCAACCAGTGTACAGTGCGGTAGTTCACGGCTGTGGCTACCTCTGTGTCGGCAGTCGGCAGGCAGTCCGTCCATCCATAATTGTATTATTATTATAATATATACCACCTAACCGTGGTTTTTTTATACCACCTAACCGTGGCAGTCCGTCCATAATTGTATACTAGTATCCAATCCATCCATCTCCATTGTTTACCTGAGGTGCCTTTTAGTTCTGCCTATAAAATATGGAGAACAAAAAAGTTGAGGTTCCAAAATTAGGGAAAGATCAAGATCCACTTCCACCTCGTGCTGAAGCTGCTGCCACTAGTCATGGCCGAGACGATGAAATGCCAGCAACGTCGTCTGCCAAGGCCGATGCCCAATGTCATAGTACAGAGCATGTCAAATCCAAAACACCAAATATCAGAAAAAAAAGGACTCCAAAACCTAAAATAAAATTGTCGGAGGAGAAGCGTAAACTTGCCAATATGCCATTTACCACACGGAGTGGCAAGGAACGGCTGAGGCCCTGGCCTATGTTCATGGCTAGTGGTTCAGCTTCACATGAGGATGGAAGCACTCAGCCTCTCGCTAGAAAACTGAAAAGACTCAAGCTGGCAAAAGCACCGCAAAGAACTGTGCGTTCTTTGAAATCCCAAATCCACAAGGAGAGTCCAATTGTGTCGTTTGCGATGCCTGACCTTCCCAACACTGGACGTGAAGAGCATGCGCCTTCCACTATTTGCATGCCCCCTGCAAGTGCTGGAAGGAGCACCCGCAGTCCAGTTCCTGATAGTCAGATTGAAGATGTCAGTGTTGAAGTACACCAGGATGAGGAGGATATGGGTGTTGCTGGCGCTGGGGAGGAAATTGACCAGGAGGATTCTGATGGTGAGGTGGTTTGTTTAAGTCAGGCACCCGGGGAGACACCTGTTGTCCGTGGGAGGAATATGGCCGTTGACATGCCAGGTGAAAATACCAAAAAAATCAGCTCTTCGGTGTGGAGGTATTTCACCAGAAATGCGGACAACAGGTGTCAAGCCGTGTGTTCCCTTTGTCAAGCTGTAATAAGTAGGGGTAAGGACGTTAACCACCTCGGAACATCCTCCCTTATACGTCACCTGCAGCGCATTCATAATAAGTCAGTGACAAGTTCAAAAACTTTGGGTGACAGCGGAAGCAGTCCACTGACCAGTAAATCCCTTCCTCTTGTAACCAAGCTCACGCAAACCACCCCACCAACTCCCTCAGTGTCAATTTCCTCCTTCCCCAGGAATGCCAATAGTCCTGCAGGCCATGTCACTGGCAAGTCTGACGAGTCCTCTCCTGCCTGGGATTCCTCCGATGCATCCTTGCGTGTAACGCCTACTGCTGCTGGCGCTGTTGTTGTTGCCGCTGGGAGTCGATGGTCATCCCAGAGGGGAAGTCGTAAGCCCACTTGTACTACTTCCAGTAAGCAATTGACTGTTCAACAGTCCTTTGCGAGGAAGATGAAATATCACAGCAGTCATCCTACTGCAAAGCGGATAACTGAGGCCTTGGCATCCTGGGTGGTGAGAAAAGTGGTTCCGGTATCCATCATTACTGCAGAGCCAACTAGAGACTTGTTGGAGGTACTGTGTCCCCGGTACCAAATACCATCTAGGTTCCATTTCTCTAGGCAGGCGATACCGAAAATGTACACAGACCTCAGAAAAAGAGTCACCAGTGTCCTAAAAAATGCAGCTGTACCCAATGTCCACTTAACCACGGACATGTGGACAAGTGGAGCAGGGCAGGGTCAGGACTATATGACTGTGACAGCCCACTGGGTAGATGTATGGACTCCCGCCGCAAGAACAGCAGCGGCGGCACCAGTAGCAGCATCTCGCAAACGCCAACTCTTTCCTAGGCAGGCTACGCTTTGTATCACCGCTTTCCAGAATACGCACACAGCTGAAAACCTCTTACGGCAACTGAGGAAGATCATCGCGGAATGGCTTACCCCAATTGGACTCTCCTGTGGATTTGTGGCATCGGACAACGCCAGCAATATTGTGTGTGCATTAAATCTGGGCCAATTCCAGCACGTCCCATGTTTTGCACATACCTTGAATTTGGTGGTGCAGAATTTTTTAAAAAACGACAGGGGCGTGCAAGAGATGCTGTCGGTGGCCAGAAGAATTGCGGGACACTTTCGGCGTACAGGCACCACGTACAGAAAACTGGAGCACCACCAAAAACTACTGAACCTGCCCTGCCATCATCTGAAGCAAGAAGTGGTAACGAGGTGGAATTCAACCCTCTATATGCTTCAGAGGTTGGAGGAGCAGCAAAAGGCCATTCAAGCCTATACAATTGAGCACGATATAGTAGGTGGAATGCACCTGTCTCAAGTGCAGTGGAGAATGATTTCAACGTTGTGCAAGGTTCTGATGCCCTTTGAACTTGCCACACGTGAAGTCAGTTCAGACACTGCCAGCCTGAGTCAGGTCATTCCCCTCATCAGGCTTTTGCAGAAGAAGCTGGAGGCATTGAAGGAGGAGCTAACACGGAGCGATTCCGCTAGGCATGTGGGACTTGTGGATGCAGCCCTTAATTCGCTTAACAAGGATTCACGGGTGGTCAATCTGTTGAAATCAGAGCACTACATTTTGGCCACCGTGCTCGATCCTAGATTTAAAGCCTACCTTGGATCTCTCTTTCCGGCAGACACAGGTCTGCTGGGGTTGAAAGACCTGCTGGTGACAAAATTGTCAAGTCAAGCGGAACGCGACCTGTCAACATCTCCTCCTTCACATTCTCCCGCAACTGGGGGTGCGAGGAAAAGGCTCAGAATTCCGAGCCCACCCGCTGGCGGTGATGCAGGGCAGTCTGGAGCGACTGCTGATGCTGACATCTGGTCCGGACTGAAGGACCTGACAACGATTACGGACATGTCGTCTACTGTCACTGCATATGATTCTCTCAACATTGATAGAATGGTGGAGGATTATATGAGTGACCGCATCCAAGTAGGCACGTCACACAGTCCGTACTTATACTGGCAGGAAAAAGAGGCAATTTGGAGGCCCTTGCACAAACTGGCTTTATTCTACCTAAGTTGCCCTCCCACAAGTGTGTACTCCGAAAGAGTGTTTAGTGCCGCCGCTCACCTTGTCAGCAATCGGCGTACGAGGTTACATCCAGAAAATGTGGAGAAGATGATGTTCATTAAAATGAATTATAATCAATTCCTCCGCGGAGACATTGACCAGCAGCAATTGCCTCCACAAAGTACACAGGGAGCTGAGATGGTGGATTCCAGTGGGGACGAATTGATAATCTGTGAGGAGGGGGATGTACACGGTGATATATCGGAGGGTGAAGATGAGGTGGACATCTTGCCTCTGTAGAGCCAGTTTGTGCAAGGAGAGATTAATTGCTTCTTTTTTGGGGGGGGTCCAAACCAACCCGTCATATCAGTCACAGTCGTGTGGCAGACCCTGTCACTGAAATGATGGGTTGGTTAAAGTGTGCATGTCCTGTTTTGTTTATACAACATAAGGGTGGGTGGGAGGGCCCAAGGATAATTCCATCTTGCACCTCTTTTTTCTTTTCTTTTTCTTTGCATCATGTGCTGATTGGGGTGGGTTTTTTGGAAGGGACACCCTGCGTGACACTGCAGTGCCACTCCTAGATGGGCCCGGTGTTTGTGTCGGCCACTAGGGTCGCTAATCTTACTCACACAGCTACCTCATTGCGCCTCTTTTTTTCTTTGCGTCATGTGCTGTTTGGGGAGGGTTTTTTGGAAGGGACATCCTGCGTGACACTGCAGTGCCACTCCTAGATGTGCCCGGTGTTTGTGTCGGCCACTAGGGTCGCTAATCTTACTCACACAGTCAGCTACCTCATTGCGCCTCTTTTTTTCTTTGCGTCATGTGCTGTTTGGGGAGGGTTTTTTGGAAGGGCCATCCTGCGTGACACTGCAGTGCCACTCCTAGATGGGCCCGGTGTTTGTGTCGGCCACTAGGGTCGCTAATCTTACTCACACAGCTACCTCATTGCGCCTCTTTTTTTCTTTGCGTCATGTGCTGTTTGGGGAGGGTTTTTTGGAAGGGACATCCTGCGTGACACTGCAGTGCCACTCCTAGATGGGCCCGGTGTTTGTGTCGGCCACTAGGGTCGCTTATCTTACTCACACAGCGACCTCGGTGCAAATTTTAGGACTAAAAATAATATTGTGAGGTGTGAGGTATTCAGAATAGACTGAAAATGAGTGTAAATTATGGTTTTTGAGGTTAATAATACTTTGGGATCAAAATGACCCCCAAATTCTATGATTTAAGCTGTTTTTTAGTGTTTTTTGAAAAAAACACCCGAATCCAAAACACACCCGAATCCGACAAAAAAAATTCGGTGAGGTTTTGCCAAAACGCGTTCGAACCCAAAACACGGCCGCGGAACCGAACCCAAAACCAAAACACAAAACCCGAAAAATTTCAGGCGCTCATCTCTACTATTTAGTAATTGTAACTTGAGACTTGTGACTTGACTTGTGACATATCAATATCCGGAAACGCCGGCATCCCGACAGCCGGCACTTTAACTACATCCCATCAATGACCTGGCCTGTTAATATTCATAGAATAATATATGGTCTCAACTTGTAGTGCCATTAAAAATATTAATTTGTTTTACATTTATTACTAGCAGTACTAGTCTGATCATAATCTTTCATTCAAGCACCAATTTTATTAGGAAGCGCCATTATCAATTTCCCTGTTTTGACTGTCAGTTACTATAAAGAGAATAATAACTTGCATAAAGAAAAGAATCATACCTCACAAAAATTGTTGACAAACTTTACTTTAATCACGTTATTATCATCATCATCATCATCATCATCATCATCATCAATTTAATATTCCACGGGGTTCCACAGGTTCACACAGTGGGAAAAGTAAGGCATACCTAACAGAAATATGCAAGTAATGGTTGGCACTCGATATACTGGCTGTCAGGATCTAGGTGCTCAGCATACCGGCGCCGGGATCCCGACCGCCGGTATACCGACAAATATTCTCTCTCTTGGGGTGTCCATGACACCCCTGGAGGGAGAATAAATAGCTTGGCGGGCGTAGCAGTTATGGGCCTATTAACATCAACTGGGATGCATGACATCCCTCATTCAAGCCCTCAAAAAAATATTATACGATGAGATTTGAATTTATCATAGTGTATACAAAAGCAATAACAACAACAACAACAACAACAAAACAACAGTTACATGGCAGATAGCTCTCCATCACCTACAGCCTTATAAATAAGCACCAAAAGTGTTCCCTAGCAAAAGCCATACCTTATGTGGAAGGCAAAGCCACCACTGCAAGCTGAAATTCACCAACATGACTTGAATAACATGGCAATGATCAAGAGTGTTGTATATGCACAAAGGGTCCATGGAGGTATAGCACAGTACAGCAATGGTAACCTTGAACCAACATAATATGTGTTATAAATGAAATGCTGATAAATCAGATGGTTGCTCCAAAAAACAAACAAACCAATGAACATGTTAATTAAACATTGCATCGTTGTCCTTGTTGATGGTGATGATGGTGCATTTTGAGTGCTCTGGGACTTAAGCTATACATTAATATGGAACGTAAAGAGCATGTCACTTTTGCAAATTGCAATTTGTCATTGTGACTTGGTGGTTTTAATGATTCCACAGGAAAATCCCAAACCGTGACTTTAACCACCAGCCGTCACTGTTAGAGATATCAGTGAGAGTGACAAAACACAGCAGGAAACATTCAAGAGCAATCTCCTCAAATATACTCTTGGTAAAAATGACAGAGGTAGAAAGTGATGTCTTAAGTGTGTTGAAATATTTTTGTCATTTTTAGGAAAATATGTCACATGGAGAACTGAGATAGCATGTTGATTACTGTTTTTATTTTAAATACAAACTGCACTCACATCATATGCCAACGTCAAATACAAAACAAAGTTGATTTTAAGCATCTTGCTTGCTGTGCTGTAGTAACTGTTTCTTCCAAAGAGATTGTACGGAGCTGAAAGAAGTGTTCTGGCAATTCGGAGCTGGATCCAGTGAACTGGATTGAATCCAGGTTGATTGAAATGTGCATGCAGAATTTAAAAAAATATATTTTGCAATTGCTACAAATTTTACATTTTAGAATGAAATTGAACACATTTTCTTTAATGTCATAAAATGCTAGTATACCGTAAAATATTTAAATAGGTTGCTATGTGACTATATATAAAGTATCCCATGTGCTTTTTATTAAGGATATATAGAGGGTGTTATTCAGGTTTGTTGGCAAACCAAAAAAGTTAGCAATTGGGCAAAACCATGTGCACTGCAGGTGGGGCAGATGTAAAATGTGCAGAGAGATTTAGATTTGGGTGGGTTATATTGTTTCTGCGCATGATAAATATTGGTTGCTTAATTTCAATACTGCAATTTAGATTTCAGTTTGAAAACACCCCACCCAAATCTAACTCTTTCTGCACATGTTACATCTGCCCCACCTGCAGTGCACATGGTTTTGCCCAATTGCTAACTTTTTTGGTTTGCTAACAAATCTGAATAAGGTCCATAGTACTTAGTGATGACCGGCAATAATGTTTTATAATTCAAATACTATAAATAATAAAAACAAGATAGGTGTAGGTTTTATGTTAATTTATTGCAGTTTATTTACAAACACTGGCTAAATATAATAGGGATTGATGTTTTAAGTAAAAAAACGTAAGATTTTTTTTCAATATTATAATGTATTACAGAGAGTTTGGGATAAATATACTAAAGGCCGGTTTTGGATCTAAACCAAAACCGACCAAAAACTATGCACATCGACGGGTTATAGAAGATGAAAAACAGACTACAAAATGATGGCACACCCGTCCAAAGAGAAGCACTGCACAGACAATTATGGTTTATGCAGTTTTCTTAGCATTAACAGCAAAGAAAGTGTAAAAAATGGGGGAAAAAATAATGGTGTGGTGTCCCTCCCAAATCAGTAACCATCGCCAGACCTCTTAGCCTGATCTGATACTGGAAAATCACAGGAAAAACTGGTGTGGGGTCCCTCCAATTGTCCAATAACCAGAATCGGGCTGAAACAGCTGGGTGCTTACGCTATAGTAGGGAGACAGCATGGGTTCTCCCTTCCATAACGTAAACTATCCCCAATCTGGTCAACCAATGCCTGTAACTCCTCAGAAAGAGTGATTGGCCTGACAAAAAAATTATCCCACTCTGCCACAGGCAAGTCTATTGCTATGTGGGTTTGCCATCAATTTTTGCTTCAGATTTTGGTCATTTAAAAAAAATGACCATTAGCAAATCTGCAGATTCTATTTTAGTGTTTGAAAAAAATATATTGTTGTGCAGATGTTCTAATGTGGTCAAATTGGTGTTTTTGGTCATTTTGTTGTTAGTTTGCAAAATCGATGGCAAATCGACAAAAAACACGAAATCTACTTTTAGTAAATAAATCCCCTTGACTTTAAGAACAGACAGAAATACAGGCAGGTATTTATCCATTGTGCAATACCATCAGGGAGATTGACTCCCAATTTATTTTGCAGCTGCACAATGACCCCCAAACATACATCCAATGCCATTCAGAACTATCTTCAGTGTAAAGAAGAACAAGGAGTCCTAGAAGTGATTATATGGCCCCCACAGAGCCCTGATCTCAACATCTTGAGTCTGTGTGGGATTATATGAAGTGACAGATGGATTTGAGCAAGCCTACATCCACAGAAGATCTGTGGTTAGTTCTCCAAGATGTTTGGAAGAACCTTCCTGCCAAAAAACTGTGAGCAAGTGTACCTAGAAGAATTGATGCTGTTTTGAAGACAGAGGGTGGACAACAAAATATTGAATTCATTTAGATCTCTCTTCTGTTCATTCAATTTGCATTTTAATTGATACAAAGAAACTATTAACACTTTTATTTTTGAAAGCATTCTTACTGTGCAGCATTTTTTTCCACACCTGCCTAAAAATTTTGCACAGTAATGTAGCTTCCAAAGAAGCCAAACTAAAGTCTCATAATATGTTGATGCCTTTTTATGTGTTTAATCCAATTTGTTTGACAGAAAATCTGAAATCTAAAGTTTGTCTAACACGGAGAAGCTTGTAGCAACTGGGGTATTAAAAAGGAATGTACTACTGTGCATAGTCCAGTCTTCCTGTTCTCCAGGGAAGCTTCTTACCTTATCTAAAAATGGCCACCAAGATCTTTACTGAGCATGTACTGTACTCAAGCCATCATGAGGCTATGTAGTGTGACTCTGTGAAAGACAGAAGTCTCCTGCTTAGCTTAATAAGAGATCTATGAGAGATCTAGTAAATACCTGCATAAGAAGCTTTTTAAGCATCTCTGCACCGCTACACGTTTGTTGCATACACTCATAGGGGGTCATTCCGAGTTGATCACTCGCTGACGATTTTCGCAGAGCAGCGATCAGGTGAAAAAATAGGATTTCTGCGCACGCATATGCCCCGCAAAGCGCACGCACGACATACAGGTACAAACACTTTGTGGTTGTGCTCAGGTTCTAGCGAAGTTTTCCTTTGCACTGGCGGCCGAAAGAAGATTGACCGGAAGGGGGCGTTACTGGGTGTCAACTGACCGTTTTCAGGGAGTGTTTGCAAAAATTCAGGAGTGGCTGAAAAAACGCAGGCGTGGCTGGGCGTTTGCTGGGCGGGTGTATGACGTCAAATCCGGACACGAATAGGCTGAAGTGATCGCAAGCGCTGAGTAGGTTCAGAGCTACTCTGAAACTGCACAAACTGTTATTGCAGAGCTCGGCTGCACAAGCGTTCGCACTTCTGCTAAGCTAAAATACACTCCCCAGTGGGCGGCGGCATAGCGTTTGGATGGCAGCTAAAACTAGCTAGCGAGCAATCAACTTAGAATGACCCCCATGGTCTGGTGAGACGTATGTAACCCCAATCCTCTCAAACTATGCTCCATCTACTAGTGTGTATATGGAGGGGGTTGATTCAGGGGAAATATGAGGAAAAATTACTTCTCAGAAAGGGTAGTGGACAAGCGGAATAGCCTCCCATCAGAGGTGGTAGAGGCTGACAGTAGAGCAGTTTAAACATGCATGGGATAGACATAAGGATATCCTTACAAAGAAATAAGGATCAAATAAGTTTTTTAGATAAAAATATGGTTACAAAAAAAAGGGCAGACTAGATGGGCCAAGTGGTTCTTATCTGCCGTCAAATTCTATGTATGTTTCTATGTTTCTATGTATAACAGTGAGTATGGCTGCACCTGCTATCTACCAATAAACCAACACCACTGGTTAAATAACTGGTCTGTTCATAGTTTGAGTCATCCACTGGTGTGTGTATATATAACTCTGCAATTTCAACACCTATACACACATAAATTCCAATACTAAAAGCATTAATATTATATTTATTAGATATATAGGCAACTTCACAGTGCTTCTTCTGTGTGCTGCAATTCTATTTGATGGAGGTTATATCTCTAAAAAAAATGATAATTTATTTGTACACCCTCACACCCCGGGTGGTCTTCAGTATGCCGACTGACGGGATCCCGGCGCACAGTATACCGGCGCCGGGATCCAAACAGCCGGCATACCGACACTTATTCTCCCTCGTGGGGGTCCACGACCCCCCTGGAGGGAGAATAAAATAGTGTGGTGCGCGTAGCGCGCCACCGTGCACATAGCGTGGCAAGCGCAGCGAGCCCGCAAGGGGCTCATTTGCGCTCGCCACACTGTCGGTAAGCCGGCGGTCGGGCTCCCGGCGCCGGTATGCTGGTCGCCGGGAGCCCGACCGCCGGCATATCGTAGTGAACCCCACACCCCAGCTAGCAGATTTTCTGTGAATGGTACTTACTGCTTTTGCATGTAGCCCACAAAAAATAACACATCTTTATTTTTACACTGTATTTTAGATTTCAGTTTCAACATACCCACCCTAATCTAAATCTCTCTGCACATGTTACATCTGCCCCACCTGCAGTGCAAACATGGATTTGCCCAATTGCTTGCTATTTTGCTTTACTTTTGCTATTTTGCTTTACTAGATAGAAACATGAATCAGGCTCTAGAAACAGGGGCGGATTTAGGGGTCAGGCCACCCCTAGGCACATTATTGGCCGACCCCAATCATGTCATGTCTGGATGCCTCAAGACAACCAAAGCAGCCCCAGCTTGACCCTACTATTAACTCCTGGACCACAATTTGCTGCCCATTGTCCCATCCCCGTAATTTGCTAAATAAATTATAAAAAATAAGTCTTAATGTTGAAAAAAAAGAATCACCTGGCCCTTATCAACCTGATGTGCCACTCCCCTGCAAGTGCCGCCCTTAGGCACGTGCCTCATGTGCCTAGTGGGAAATCCGCAACTATCTAGAAGAACACAACACATTACATCAGTCCAATTGATCAAAACCTAAGCCATTTTGATAGTTACATTTTGTGCTTACTTTCAGGACAACTGATGTGTGCTGTATACACACCTACAAACAACAATCTAAACCTGTGGCCAGGGGTGTTGAGGGGTGGAATAGGTGCTAATTACCCAGGCTCATTTCTTTTGATTGGGCACAGTAGGAGCTGATGCCAGTCTCTGAAGGGGCCAAATATCCCCTTTAACTGCATGCATCTTATTTTTTTCTATTTCTGGGGCATAATTTGGCTCAGACAGGGGATTTGGCCCAGATTTGGCCACACCCTCTTTTGTACCCATGCCTCCCGGCTGTCTCAGCAGCCCTGTCTGTGACAATGATCTGTGAGCTGCACTGTGATGTTATTTCAAACATTTTTAATTTCCATTAAAATATTTGATTTTATGGCCTCGGGATAGAGAATTTAAATCGTGTGTTAATAATATGCAAAATACATACTATATTTTCATTTAACCATTTAATATTAAGACTACTGTGTACTTACATCCATGTCTATGCATCACATTAATAACTGGCCTTTGCAAATTCTGTAGCACTAGTTAAACATGATGGAAAAAAAACTTAAATGTGTCCTATTATTCACAATGCATATTTACAACACTCAGCGTGGTCAAACTCAGGTCAAACACATTATGGCAGCGCTGCTAAAAGCTTTAGCAGGCATTAAATGATCATTTCTATAGAACTCCATTGCATTTTTAAGGTACATTTAATGCTTTTGAAAGCTGCAGCCAGACCGAAAACTTTTGTAAAAAAAAAAAAAACACAAGTGCAATCTAAATATATGTGTACAAGTCCAGTTAGCTGACATTATTTATTGGACTTTCAGTACTATAAAGATACAAGAAAAATGAAAGAAGTGTAATAGGGAGAAATTATTAGGAATAAGTGGGTGATGGTTTAATTGGAAATTGTATAATGTATATAAGGACATTAATCTCCATTCCAGATGGACACGGTCTGTTATCTGGTGTTAGAGGATGACAAACATAGCTGAATTTGCTTGGGGTTTCTTTGGTTTGGGATCCAGATGAAAGGACAACAGTAAATAAGTTGACAGTTAATGGGTCGACCCCATATGGTCGACATGCATTAAGTTGACAGGAACAAAAGGTTGACATGGTCAAAATGTTGAAATGTAATAGGTAAACAGTGCTTAAGGCCAACAGGTAAAAAAGGTTGACAGGTTCAAATGTTCAACATGATAATGGTTGACACAATTTTTTGATTTTTTTTTTTAGACCTTTTCATCATTTGCCATCCATGTGGACTATGATTGGGAATAGTAATAGAAACATAGAAACATAGAATTTGACGGCAGATAAGAACCACTTGGCCTGCCCCTTTTTTATTTTATCCTTTAGGCAATCTCAACCCTTTTTTAATCTTGATTCTTTGTAAGGATATTCATATGCCTGTCCCAAGCATGTCCCAAGCATGTTTAAATTGCCCTACAGTCTTAGCCTCTACCACCTCTGATGGGAGGCTATTCCACTTATCCACTACCCTTTCTGTGAAGTAATTTTTCCTTAAATTTCCCCTGAACCTCCCCCCCTCCAGTCTCAATGTATGCCCTCGAGTTCTAATACTTCTTTTCCTTTGAAGAAAGTTTCCCTCCTGAACTTTGTTAAGACCCTTTATATATTTGAAAGTTTCTATCATGTCTCCCCTTTCCCTTCTCTCCTCCAAACTATACATGTTAAGATCTTTTAGCCTTTCCGGGTAAGTTTTGTGATGTAGGCCATGCACCATTTTAGTTGCCCTTCTTTGTACACTCTCTAATGTATTTATATCCTTCTGGAGATAGGGTCTCCAGAACTGGACACAGTATTCCAGATGGGGCCTTACCAATGACCTATACAGTGGCATTATCACTTATTTTTTCCTGCTACTGATTCCTCTCCCTATGCAACCAAGCATCTGACTTGCCTTTCTCATTGCTTTGTTGCATTGCTTTCCTGCCTTCAAGTCACTTGAAATAGTGACTCCTAAATCTCTTTCCTCCTCAGTAGTTTCCATTATAGTACCCATGATACTATACTTAGCCTTTGGGTTTTTGAGACCCAAGTGCATGATTTTGCATTTTTTAGTATTAAACTGTAGTTGCCACGTTCTTGACCATTTCTCAAGCCTACCTAGGTCATCAATCATTTGTTTGACCCCTCCCGGTGTGTCTACCCTGTTGCATATCTTTGTATCATCTGCAAAAAGGCATATCTTCCCTTCAATACCATCTGCAATGTCACCAACAAAGATATTAAAGAGAACTGGACCAAGTACAGATCCCTGGGGTACTCCACTGGTAACATTTCCCTCCATAGTTTGCACTCCATTAACTACAACTGTCTGTTTCCTATCCTGCAACCAGGTTCTTATCCATTTCACTAATTTATAATCCACCCCCAGGCTTTCAAGTTTATTTAGCAGTCTGTGATGTGGGACAGTGTCAAATGCCTTACTAAAGTCTAGATATGCTACATCTACAGCTCCCCCTTGATCTATTATTTTCATCACAGAGTCAAAAAAGTCAATAAGATTTGTTTGGCATGATCTCCCACCAGTAAATCCATGCTGTTTTGGATCCTGTAAGTTGTTTGATTTAAGATATTCCACTACTCTTTCTTTTAATAGTTTTTCCATTACTTTCCCTACTACTGATGTAAGGCTTACTGGTCTGTAGTTACTTGCTTCTTCCTTGCTTCCACTTTTGTGCAGTGGAACTACATTTGCTCTTTTCCAGTCCTCTGGAATATCACCTGTATTTAGTGACTGGTTAAATAATTCTGTTAAAGGTGTAACCAGGACATCTTTTAGCTCTTTGAGTATCCTTGGGTGTATCCCATCTGGTCCCATTGATTTATCCACTTTTAGTTTTGAAAGTTCTGTTAGGACCTTCTCCTCTGTAAATGTATTTTCATCTACCTTATTTTTATGAATGTCCTTGCAATTTAACTGTGGCCCCATCCCTTCTTCTGTAGTAAATACTGAGCAAAAATAATTATTTAGGTGATCTGCTATTGCCTTGTCTCCCTCCACCAAATGCCCATTCTCTGTCTTAAGTCTTATTATTCCTCCATTTGATTTTCTCCTTTCACTTATATACTTAAAAAAAGTTTTACCCCCTTTATCTACTGACTGGGCCATTTTCTCCTCAGCTTCTGCCTTTGCACGTCTGATCACTTTCTTAGCATCCTTCCGTCTGTCCAGATACTCCTCTTTGTCGTTATTATTTTGAGTCTGTTTGTATTTCCTAAAAGCCATCTTTTTTGCTTTCACACTAGTTGATACTACTTTTGTGAACCACACTGGCTTCCTTTTCCTGGTGCTTTTCCTAACCATTTTGATACAAAGGTCTGTTACACTTAGTAATGCACTTTTAATTTTTTTCCACCTCTCCTGCACCCCTTCCAAGTTTCTCCAGTCTGCCAATGAATCACTTAAACATCTCCTCATTTTAGCAAAGTCTGCATTTCTAAAATCCAACACCTTTGTTTTTGTGTGAGAGGAGTTGGATCCTGTCTTTATACTAAACCATACTGCTTGATGATCACTGGATCCCAGGTGCTCACCCACATATATATCAGATATCCTTTCACCATTTGTAAGAATTAGATCTAATATTGAGTCTTTGCGAGTGGGCTCCCTCACCAATTGCTTGAGAGATGCTCCCTGTAAGGAATGTAGAAATTTGCCACTTGTAGCTGAACTTGCAAAAGACCCCTCCCAATTTACATCAGGTAAATTAAAGTCTCCCATGATTATGACTTCTCCCTTAAAAGCCATTTTAGAGATGTCCAACAATAGGTTCCTGTCCAAATCCTGCCCCTGGCCTGGTGGTCTATAGATCACCCCAATGCGAATAATGTCCTTCTTCCCAGTTTCTATGGTGACCCAAAGGGCCTCAGTTTTGGCTTCAATATTTTGTATTAAAGTGGCATTTATGCTTTTTTTCACATACATTGCTACCCCTCCTCCTATTCTTCCTATTCTATCTTTCCTAAATAAATTGTATCCTGGTATAGTTAAGTCCCAGTCATGATTCTCATTGCACCAAGACTCTGTAATTGCCACAAAATCCAGGTTATCCCTTGTCATTATCGCAATTAGCTCTGGAATTTTGTCTCCTAAGCTCCTAGCATTTGCAGACATAGCTTTAAAAAATGTTTCTGTGCATTTGTTAGTAGTAGCCATGTCCAGAGCGTACAAAATAAATGACAAGTTTAAAGTTGAAATTACCTGTTTGGGGATGTTGCTCAGTATTTGTTTTCTTTTACTAATCAGTAATCATACTCTGTCCTTTACACCATGACTATACCTTACTAAATATAAAGACATAGTACACCTGACCACAATGGGTTAATGTTCAAAAGAGGTAATCACCAGTTAGTATGCAATACTAAACTGTTTCACTGAGCAACTTCCCCACACATGCAATGACATTTTCAAGAAATCATTACATAAAGAAACATACATAAGTTTGCATAAGAGAGAACTGTAGTGAGCAGATTGGGGATGCCTTTTCCTAGGTTTTGTAAAAACGGATGATATGCATAAGATGAATTACATACTTTTGAGCATTAAGGCAGTCCTTTTGTGGTAGTGTTGGTGTGTTGATGTTTTCCTTCTGGTTTTCTTCGGTTTAACGCAGGTATAACGCTATTTTTATAATAACACTTTTATGTCAGCACTTCTATGAAAGCACTGCCAGCCGACGTCTATCCAGCCGTATACTAGACTTCAAATAGGAACAATATCCATGTGAATGCAATGATTGCAAACTCCACCCAAGACCATCCCCCTTTAAACTAAGGCCATAAATTAGCTTAGAAAAACAGACATTACATGCCAATAAGGCAGCCAACTATATCTCTACAAAGAGAAAAACATACAAGAAAAACAAAAAAAACAAACCCGTATTCAATAATCTGTGGCAAGCAAACCCCGGTGTGAGCTCAGAGATGGGAGGCTTCCAATGTGGCGATCGTCTCTACCCCAGAAGGGTGTTGACGGGATAGATTCCATCTCTCCTATAGTGGCGGTTTCACAGACACCATATTATAAGCGTAAGTCACAATCTTTATTTATGATACATTTTATGAATGTGTTAAAGAAAATTTTTAATTTGAATTCAACTAATGAGTGGCCGCTTGGCCGTATTTGTTGGGTGACTTTGGTTAGTGGGTGTATTCCAGATCCTTTGGCTTAATAAATATCACACATCCAAGTTGTTGGCTGCTCAAGGAAAAAAAGAAGCATACAATAGTTTTTAAGACTTTTTATCATTAATTCTATTGTAATTGTACAACACTACGATTTATTTAGTCTGATATGGGAGTTAGCGCTCTCTAAGATTTTTCGGGATATATTATCAACATTTGCGTTCTACTAACAGAGAACCCAATGGAGCACAGGTCAGAACAACTTTTCCTGTATATATATATATATATATATATATATATATATATATATATATATATATGCAAGGCTGCCAAGAGAAATCCTGGTCCCCGGTACAACAACTTTCTGGCCTCCCCGCCCACCTGGAGGGGGTGTGACCACAGCATGTGGGGGGCATGGCCACTCCTCTTTGGGGGCATGCCTAGCACATGAGAAGCACCCACTCACAGGAGCATGGCATGCCTCCCAGCCAGGACAGTAGAGAGCATGCCTGTGCCCAGGAATTTTTCAGGGGGCATGGCCTAATCACAGGAGGTGTGGTCCCTCCATCAGACCTGGGCCCAGGTAATTTGTACCCTCTCCCCCCCTCCCCCTTCTCTCGGCACCACTGCATGTATATATATAATATATATATATCTATCTATCGCCAGTGTCTTCCATTGCGCTTTACAATTGGGAACAGAACAGTAATACAATGAGCCTTTGTAATAACATGCAGATATATAACAGGGCCCAGCTCACAATCTTACAATCTATAGGAAAAACGAGATTTATGGTAAGAACTTACCTTTGTTAAATCTCTTTCTGCGAGGTACACTGGGCTCCACAAGGATAGACATTGGGGTGTAGAGTAGGATCTTGATCCGAGGCACCAACAGGCTCAAAGCTTTGACTTTTCCCAGAATGCACAGCGCCGCCTCCTCTATAACCCCGCCTCCCTGCACAGGAGCTCAGTTTTTAGTTAACCAGCCCAATGCAGTAGCAGGAAAAGAGATGGCAACGGTTAGTAGCCACATACACCACACTCTCACGACAGGAGAAGTGTCAGCGGCTTATGCCATACCAACCCAAAGAAGCTAAGTGCGTCAGGGTGGGCGCCTTGTGGAGCCCAGTGTACCTCGCAGAAAGAGATTTAACAAAGGTAAGTTCTTACCATAAATCTCGTTTTCTGCTGCGGGGTACACTGGGCTCCACAAGGATAGACATTGGGGATGTCCTAAAGCAGTTCCTTATGGGAGGGGACGCTCTGTAGCGGGCACAAGAACCCGGCATCCAAAGGAAGCATCCTGGGAAGCGACAGAATCGAAGGCATAGAACCTTATGAACGTGTTCACTGAGGACCACGTAGCCGCCTTGCACAATTGTTCAAGGGTTGCACCACGGCGGGCCGCCCAAGAAGGTCCAACAGACCGAGTAGAATGGGCCATAATGTGAGCAGGAGCCGACAGACCAGCCCTCACATAAGCATGTGCAATCACCATTCTAATCCATCTGGCCAAAGTCTGCTTGTGAGCAGGCCAGCCCCGTTTGTGAAATCCAAACAGTACAAAGAGAGAATCAGATTTTCTAATGGAAGCAGTTCTCTTCACATAGATATGGAGAGCACGTACCACATCCAAAGAATTCTCTTTGGGAGACAGATCAGGAGAAACAAGTGCCGGAACCACAATCTCCTGGTTAAGGTGGAACGAGGAAACCACCTTAGGTAAATATCCGGGATGAGTCCTAAGAACCACCCGGTAACGGTGAAATATCAGATATGGGGAACTACAGGACAAGGCACCCAAATCTGACACTCTTCTAGCTGAAGCAATAGCCAGTAGAAACACCACCTTAAGGGAAATCCACTTAAGATCAGCTGAACCAAGAGGTTCAAACGGAGACTCTTGTAACGCCTCCAAACCCACCGACAAGTCCCAAGGAGCCACAGGCAGGACATAGGGAGGTTGGATACGCAATACACCCTGAGTAAAGGTATGCACATCAGGTAAGGTCGCAATTTTTCTCTGAAACCACACCGACAAGGCAGAAATATGAACCTTGAGGGAGGCCAGACGTAGGCCTAAGTCCAGACCCTGCTGAAGAAAAGCCAACAACTTGGCTATGCTAAAATTGGAAGCGTCATAATCATTAGATGCGCACCAAACAAAGTAAGAATGCCATACCCTATAGTTAATCCGAGCCGAAGCCGGTTTCCGTGCCCGCAACATAGTTTGACTGACCACCTCAGAAAACCCTTTAGCCCTTAAGACGGATGCTTCAAGAGCCATGCCGTCAAAGACAGCCGGGCTAGGTCCTGGTAGATACAGGGGCCCTGAACGAGGAGGTCTGGGCATTGTGGAAGTAGAATTGGACGCTCTGACGATAGGCCTTGCAGGTCTGAGAACCAGTGCCGTCTGGGCCACGCTGGAGCTATGAGAAGCAGAATTCCTTTTTCTTGCTTGAACTTCCGAATCACCCTGGGCAGGAGTGACACCGGAGGGAACACTTACGGCAGCCGAAACCTCCACGGCACCGCCAGCACATCCACGAATGCTGCTTAAGGATCCCTTGTCCTTGCTCCGAAGACCGGAACCTTGTGATTGTGTCGAGACGCCATCAGATCTACGTCTGGAAGACCACACTTTTCCACTAGGAGTTGAAACACTTCTGGATGGAGGCCCCACTGGCCGGCATGTACGTCCTGACGACTGAGAAAGTCCGCTTCCCAATTCAGGACTTCCAGAAATGAAGATTGCCGATATGGCCGGTAGATGGCGTTCCGCCCAATGTAGAATCCGTGAGACTTCCTTCATTGCCAGATGGCTTAGAGTGCCGCCTGATGATTTATGTAAGCCACTGTGGTGGCGTTGTCCGACTGCACTTGAACAGGATGGTTCTGAATTAAATTCTGGGCTAGGTTCAATGCATTGAAGACCGCCCGCAATTCCAGACTGTTGATTGAGAGGAGGGACTCCTCCTTGGTCCACCAACCCTGAAGGGAGTGTTGCTATAGCACCGCGCCCCAACCTCTTAGACTGGCATCTGTCGTCAACAGAACTCAGTTGGATATCCAGAAGGGACGGCCCCTGCACAATTGTTGGTCCTGGAGCCACCAGAGCAGCAACAGATGGACCTCCGGAGTCAAAGAGATCATTTGAGACCTTATCCGGTGAGTCAGGCCATCCCACTTGGCTAGAATCAGCCTCTGGAGGGGGAGAGAATGGAATTGAGCATAATCCACCATGTCAAATGTTGATACCATGAGGCCCAGCACTTGCATCGCCGAATGTATCGACACTTGCGGACGAGATAGGAAGCAATGAATCTTGTCCTGAAGCTTCAGGACTTTCTCCTGACACAAGAACAACCTCTGGTTGTGAGTGTCCAATAACGCTCCCAGATGCACCATGCTCTGAGCAGGGATCAGGGAGGATTTCTTCCAGTTGATGAGCCACCCGTGGGCTTGTAGAAACCGGACAGTCATATCTAGATGACATAGGAGAAGTTCTGGGGAATTTGCCAGGATTAACAAGTCATCCAGATACGGCAGTATCCTTACCCCTTGACGGCGGAGTACCACCGTCATCACCGCCATAACTTTGGTGAAGACTCGCGGAGCCGTTGTTAAACCAAAAGGTAACGCCCGAAACTGGTAATGGAGGTTGCCAATAGTAAACCTCAGGTATTGCTGATGTGACGCTGCTATAGGAATATGCAGGTAAGCATCCTGTATGTCCAGGGAGACCATGTAGTCCCCAGGTTCCAAGGCCAGAACTATAGAGCAAAGGGTTTCCATACGGAACTTGGAAGCCTTCACAAACCTGTTCAATGCCTTGAGGTTGAGAATGGGCCGGGAGGACCCATTCGGTTTCGGGACTAGAAACAGCGGAGAATAGTACCCCCAGCCCCTCTGCGCAAGAGGCACCTGTACTACGACTCCTGTATCCAGGAGGGTCTGTACCACCAAATGCAGAGTGTCTGCCTTTGTCTGGTCCAATGGGACGTCTGTCTGGCAAAATCGATGAGGGGGTCGGTTTTTGAAGGCTATAGCATAACCTCGAGTGACGACTTCCCGTTCCCAGGCATCTGAAGTGTTCTTCAACCATTCTTGGGTATACCCTAGAAGCCAGCCCCCCACCCTGGGATCCCCCAGGGAGAGGCCCGCCCCATCATGCAGCAGGCTTATCGGTCTTGGAAGCTGGCTGACTGGCCGCCCAGGCTCTTTTTGGCTTTGGCTTACCAGGTTTGGAAGTGCGGGCCTGCTTGTTGTATGCCTGGTCTTTTGCTTTACCTGAAGGACGAAAGGGGCAAAAGGAAGTACCTTTAGCCTTCGACACAGAAGGAGCGGTACTTGGCAGACAGGCAGTTTTGGCAGTAGCCAAGTCAGCCAATATCTTATTTAAGTCCTCCCCAAACAGAATATCTCCCTTGAGAGGGAGTACCTCCAGGGTTTTTCTAGAGTCCAGATCCACAGACCAGGATCTCAGCCACAATATCCGGCGAGCCAGGACTGACGTAGTAGAGGCCTTGGCTGCTAGGATACCGGCATCAGAAGCCGCCTCTTTAATATAGCAAGAAGCTGTGACAATATATGACAAGCACTGTCTAGCATGGTCAGAAGAGATTTCAGCCCCTAACTCCAAGGCCCATGCTTCAATAGCCTCTGCAGCCCATGTTGCTGCAATAGTGGGCCTTTGTGCAGCACCCGTGAGGGTGTAAATCGCTTTAAGACAACCTTCCACACGTTTATCCGTAGGCTCTTTTAGAGACGTGACGGTAGTGACAGGTAGAGCTGAGGAAACCACCATCCTAGCCACATGTGAGTCTACTGGAGGAGGTGTTTCCCAATTCTTAGACAGCTCTGGTGCGAGGGGATAGCGAGCCAGCATCTTCTTTTGAGGCGCAAACTTCATACCCAGGTTTTCCCAGGGTTCCTGACGTATATCCACTAGGTGATCAGAGTGAGGTAAAACTTGTTTAACCACCTTCTGACGCTTGAACCTATCTAATTTCTTAGGAGGGACGAATGGCTCGGGATCATCCGTAATCTGTAGAATTAACTTAATAGCCTCCAAAAGATCAGAAACATCCACATGTGAACTACCCTCCCAATCAGCAGTATCTGAGTCAGAACCTGTGGGGTCAGTGTAAGTGCCGTCTTCATCAGACGAGGTGTCAGTGACAGCAGTGGATTGTGAGGAGACAAGCACTCGCTTAGAGGACCCCTTGGGCTTAGGCGAGCAATGGTCAGACTTTTTAGTAGTCAGGGACTGGTTCAACTTCTTCAATTGAGCAGATAAATCGTCCGTCCACGGCGGGTTAGCTGCAGGGACCACATACGGTTGTACCGGCATTGGGGTTCCCATAGGGGGTGTTAGTTTATTAACTAGCGTATGTAGAAGCGTGGAAAAAGCGTCCCACGGTGGGTCATTTTGTACCTCCGTTGCCACAGTCCCACTGGGGGGCAAGGAGCCCCCAGAACCAGAGCCCACAGCTTCTATATTCTCCTCATAGGGATCTGTGCCCCAAACCCCTGCGCAGTGTAGTCAGCACAAGCAGAGATAAAGGAGAGATATGGTGACTAAATCACAGAGAAAAATACGTATTAAAGTATATCTTTGTGAAAATCCTTTATCAATATAAAACCTGATGCACCAAGCCCCCTCAGGTTATAGAATATAGGGATAGCAAGTTGAGTGAAAGACACGAAATGGACACCACTCAGCTATCTACTGCACACACAGATAGTCACAGTTTGTACAATGCAGAGGTTATTACTAACAATAATACTGCACTGGACTAGCTTATATATATATATATAGCTATATAGTCAATAGATATAACACTGCACAGTAAGAACTGGATATATATCACAGGGTAATTGTACTAGAAAACCCTGACTGAATGCACTCTTTCTTAACTAGCACTGTCTAAAAAGGCAGGTAGAATACTTAAGTGTCATGTAAAGTCACAGCACTGACAACCAGGCGGCTAGTTTACACAGGAGGATTTGCCCAAGCAGTCCCAGGAACAGTGAAGCTGAGAGATTATGGTGCACAGACACTGACAGGGAGTGAGGGAGAGACAGATATGCAGCTCCAGGGCGGGAACATTTGCGGGAAATGGCGCCCTGGGTCTGGGGGAGGGGCTTCAGGTCTAAGCCTTATCCCCCTGCTGGCAAAACCACCGGGTACTGTGGGCTACTGAAAATGGTTTAGAGAGAAAACCTGACCTGCACCCATGCCTTGGTGATCTAGTGGGATCGCCTGTACTGCCACAGTGTCCACCGCCAGCGCGCGCGGCCCGCCTCCCACTGACCACGCCGGATCGTGATAAAGACCGGGTCCCGCAAGCGGGACCCACTCACCACCTCCCGAAGCGCGGCTACACGATCCCGGAGAGCCCCCGTCGTGTGTGCCTGACGTGAAGAAAACCAGAGCCTCCTGCTGTAGTTACCCGGCAACCAGGGCTCGGGAGTGTACAGCGCCGCTGGGGAGAGCTGGAGCTGCAGCAGTGAATGTCTTCTGACATTTACCACTGCTGCTTCCCTTGAAGTCTTCACTTTTTTCTTCAAAAAAAGTTCTTCTTAGAGCTGCCTGGAGCAGCCCCTCTGTTTTGTGCCTGCTTACTGCAGCACCAACTACAAAACTGAGCTCCTGTGCAGGGAGGCGGGGTTATAGAGGAGGTGGCGCTGTGCATTCTGGGAACAGTCAAAGCTTTTGAGCCTGTTGGTGCCTCGGATCAAGATCCTACTCTACACCCCAATGTCTATCCTTGTGGAGCCCAGTGTACCCCGCAGCAGAAATAGGAATTTCATACGAGAGGATAAGTACTATAAAATTTCTTCAGGCAGATTGCAAAGGTTCTTGGTATGCTATATGATAGAATCACAAATGAATACTGAAGGAAAAATAATCATGTAGTACTATAGTGTGTGTGTGTGTGTGTGTGTGTGTGTGTGTGTGTGTGTGTGTGTGTGTGTGTGTGTGTGTGTGTGTGTGTATAAATGTGAAATCCCACACTCACTTACTCACTCACTCATCACTAATTCTCTTACTTCCCGATAAGTTAGGAAGCAGAAATTTAACATTGGTATTCTTCAGGTGGAAAATAGGAAAACTATGTAAGTAGAGTTTTAATATACCTCCCCTAAGGGGATGAAAAGAGTGTTGACATAATGGGGGTAATTCAGACCTGATCGCTCGCTAGCTGTTTTTTGCAGTCCTGCGTTCGCATAATCGCTGCCCACTGGGGAGTGTATTTTAGCTGTGCAAGTGTGCGATCGCATGTGCAGCCGAGTGGTGCAAAAAAACCTTTGTGCAGTTTCTGAGTTGCTCAGATCTTACTCAGCAGCTGCGGTCACTTCAGCCTGTCCGGGACCGGAATTGACATCAGACACCCGCCCTGCAAATGCTTGGACACGCCTGCGTTTTTCTAACCACTCCCAGAAAACGGTCAGTTGACACCCACAAACGCCTTCTTCCTGTCAATCACCTTGCGTTCGGCTCTGCGAATGGATTCTTCGTAAAACCCATCGCACAGCAACGATCCACTTTTTACCCGTGCGATGCGCCTGCGCATTGCGGTGCATACGTATGCGCAGTTCTGACCTGATTGCAGCGCTGCAAAAAATGCTAGCAAGCGATCAGGTCTGAATTACTCCCAATGACATCATTACCGATGCATGTCTTGCATTGCGTGAATGAGAACGCCCACATGGACAATCGGATTAAAATTTGGATTGCACCTTCAGTGTGTAGAATTGAACAAACTACAAAAATAGTCCTGTCACTTTTTACCGTATCTGCTACAGGTGCTCCTCAGGTAACATCAAGAACTGTGGATTGACATAGTTAATACATATACAGTATATATATTAGAGATGAGCGGGTTCGGTTATCAGAGAACCGAACCCTACTGGACTTCACGCCACGATCCAAGTCAGGCTCGGGTTTTCCCGCCTGACTCGGAAACCAGAACGAGGCAAAACGTCATCATCCCGCTGTCGGATTCTCGCGGGATTTGGATTCTATATAAATAGCCGCGAGTCGCGGCCATTTTCATTCCAGTCTCGGAGAGTGTAGTTAGAGGACGTGTCTCCGTCCTCAGTCTCTGCGTGAGCGAGAAAGTGGGGTGGCGATTCTAGTGCTGTCTTGTGCTGCTCAGTCCAGTGCAGTCAGTGTCTTATGCTGCATCTGTCCAGCCAGTCACAGTGTTGGTGTCCTCGGCTGCTATATGTCCCCAGTGCTGCTGGCTGCTGTATAAGTCCCTTGCAGTTTTGCTGTGATCTTGCATCAGACCAGGGGTAGTGTCTCTCTTGTGTAGCATCAGTCCAGGGTCTAGTCACAGTGATGGTGTCCTCTGCTGCTATATGTCCAGTGTTACTAGCGTATAATTCCCGTGATATTGCCGTATAGTTCCCGTGATACTGGCGTATAATTACAGTGATATTGCCGTATAATTCCCATGATACTGGTGTATAATTACAGTGATATTGCCGTATAATTCCCGTGATATTGCCATATAATTACAATGATATTGCCGTATAATTCTCAGGATACTGGCGTATAATTCCTGTGATATTGCTGTATAATTCCTGTGATATTGCAATATAATTCCCGTGATACTGGCATATAATTAGAGTGATATTGGCATATAATTCCTGTGATATTACTGTATAATTCCCGTGATACTTGCGTATAATTCCTGTTATATTGCCGTACAATTCTCGTGATACTGGCGTATAATTCCTGTGATATTGCCGTATAATTACAGTTATATTGCTGTTTAATTCCTGTGATACTGGCGTATAATTCCAGCGATACTGGCGTATAATTTCCGTGATACTGGCATATAATTCCTGTGATATTTCCATATAATTTCAGTGGTACTGGCATATAAGTACAGTCCAGTGGTACTGCCGTATAAGTCCTGTGGTACTGGTGTATAAATCCAGTGATCCTGCCGTATAATTCCATATACATCCATATAATGCCGTATAAATCCAGTCCAGTAGTGCTGCCATATCAATAAATTCAGTTGTGCTGTCCTGTGCTGTATATTATTTACTCCAAATAAAGGGGTTATTAATATTTAATCCAAAGAATTTTCACAGGGTTTGCCCTGTTTGGTGTAGAGGTATGCTCTCCTGTACCGCATATTGTTATGTAACCGTACAAGAATATATTTAGTATGGATCCGCACCAGTCTGAATGAATCTATTGAAGTACTAAATTAATTATAATCATGAAATACCAATGTACATGCAGTTACCAAATGAATCCTAAACTGCTTATGATTGGCGGTGCTCCCAGGAATTTTGTAGATTAAAATACAATTGAGAAAAGAGAAGGAAAAAGACAAAAAACCCTTGTTTGGGAGCACTCATTTGTTAACATATGTATTATGTATGTGAATGGAAATGTATAATGAAATAAAAGTTAACCTTTATTTATTTCTTGAATAAAAGACTTATATATAGTAAGAAATTTAAGAATAATGTCAAATGACACTTATTTTAGAAGATATTGAATTTAAATCTTGTTTACCTGTTTAGCAAATGAGGTACAAGATAAATAAAAAGGTGAAAATATCAGAGAAATTATTGAGGATACCAGCAGATGGCTTACAATTAAGGGTATCCAATAAATCACTGTGCATGCCTCGGATATGTTTCTCCAAATACACTAATGCGCAAATTTTGACGATACAAATGATATTTCAGGTTGAGCTAAAGATTAGTACAAAAAGAATTGTGATAGTCTCCTTGGAAAAAGGCCCACTGCACCTGGTATTCTCAAGAGGTTTCCCTTCCTAGTACTGACCAGGCCATACTTGCTTAGCTTCCAAGATCGGGTGTATTCAGGGTAGTATGGCCGTGGGCTGTTATTGAAGGAGGAGGAGGGACCACTTCTGCTTTCTGTACTCAACATTATTCTGCTCCTGAGGAAGCTGGCATCCATCAGATCAGTGAAACGCGTTGGCCTTAACCTGTAGGACTACAAGTACCAGTACCCCTATCCACCTCCTGGCGATATTTGGACACACCTGTATCCACTGGATAAAATTCCGACACAAGTGATCTACAAACCCGGACCTATCCCCACCTGCCATTTGATTTCTATCTGCATGAGATACCTAGGGGACTCTTTCCGGAAACAAGTCTGGTAATATTCTTACACCAACTGAACTTGTGAGCAACTGTGGACCAGTGTCCTAGCCAGGGATTGTGGATATTTTACTTGGAAGGGTTATCTGTGTCTTCCTACATTTTTACTTGCGATATTAGCAATTGCTTGGATGTATCAATAAGGAATAGGAAAACCTCTTTTTTATGAATGTGTAATAACATTAACCATTTATATTTTATTTGTTGATCCAGCTGTTTATTATGTTTTGAGATACAGCCGGCACCAGTACCTATTTCTCTTTCTTGTTTACATCGGAACATATTCACAGTTGTTTTTATCAAGTCAACAATCTACTTTGCTAGAAAATTGTTGATACCCATTTCAGCACCTGGGGTGTTTTTTTCCTTGTTTGACACAGTAATGACACAGCTGATTGTGTGAATGTAGAAAGAGAACATATTGTCTGTTAGTTTTGTAAGAACTACTGTATGTATAGGAGAGGCAATTGGGAAGGAGGTTATTGGAGGTTATGTGGGTGGATCATGTGTGTAGTTAACTTGTAGCAACTCTTTGATAAAGCTCCAGGTAGAGCGAAACGCATCAGTGGTTATCGGTGACAGAGGATACCATATATTGTGGACTGTTCATTATGGGTACAAGCATACTATTGGACAACGGCAGCATTTCATCAGGTGGCAATTGGAAGTTGCAGCGGTGCACACACCTTGGAGAACGGAGAATGCCAGTGCCTCCTAGCCAGCTCCTTCCTCATTCAGCGCAGCTGATTCCTCATTGAAGAAACCGTTAGTTCCATCACATATTGGTGAGCTTTGTATTAACCATACAGACGGCTTTGAGTATATGCATGTTACATTTCTGCTACATTATTAACAACCGAGACTGGTTACCAACACGATCACACAGTGCAACTGTGTGGCCAGTACAAGACACTCGGAAGGAATTAACATCAGGACAGTGATTGTCAATCTTGTTGGACATAAGGGAACTAAAGTTCCACATCTATAATACACACATTAGGTATCACGGGGTTGCCGTGCTTATGAAGAACGTGTGCATGATTAAGTTTTAATTGATCCACCTCTATATTAACGGGCAAATTAGTTGGAATCTAAATTTGGAGTATACATGCAGTATATAAAATTGTATGCACAGTGATAGGATATGCACGTGTGGTACATTACATACCTTTTCATATTGATTTTTACTGTTTGACCGGTGTTAGAATATGCATTTTTTTATGCAACTTATATATTAAAAGAACTTTCTCATTATAATTGCATGTGTTTACACTCATTCCGAAAGCCTGAGCAATTAATAGAAATAGTGCAGAGTGAACTTTGATAGTTTTTAACTTGTAGCAAGCCTACCCATGAGTTGCTGTATATAGGGCAATGTGAGAAATTATTCTAGCAGACAAGATTCTATTAAAGTACTAAAGGTGATTGGATTAGTAGAGCCTTACAAACTTCATGCATTTTTACCATTTTAAATCACCTTTGATGGTGTTTCTATTTAGCTTTGTTTGAGAACATGGATTGTTGTAATAATGTGGTCTACAGCAATCAAACTAAGTTTTGCAATTGCACTGAAGGCAGCTCAAGACATATAACTTTTAGGAAGGCTTGCACATTGGCCTCTTATTGTTACCTGACTGTTAGATGCATCCCTTAGTATGTTAGAAGGTCAATGTCTATGTCTAGTGAGTGAAGGTCCACTTCTAATGGTTATATATATTTTAAGATGGGAACCAAGTTGCTTTAGTTTCTACACAAGGCCCAAAAACATTAATACAGGTTGAGTATCCCTTATCCAAAATGCTTGGGACCAGAGGTATTTTGGATATGGGATTTTTCCGTATTTTGGAATAATTGCATACCATAATGAGATATCATGGCGATGGGACCTAAATCTTAGCACAGAATGCATTTATGTTACATATACACCTTATACACGCAGCCTGAAGGTAATTTTAGCCAATATTTTTTATAACTTTGTGCATTAAACAAAGTGTATCTACATTCACACAATTCATTTATGTTTCATATACACCTTATACACACAGCCTGAAGGTCATTTAATACAATATTTTTAATAACTTTGTGTATTAAACAAAGTTTGTGTACATTGAGCCATCAAAAAACAAAGGTTTCACTATCCCACTCTCACTCAAAAAAGTCCGTATTTCGGAATATTCCGTATTTCGGAATATATGGATATGGGATACTCAACCTGTAAAAAGAAAAAGACAAAGGTAAAAGACAAAAGGGAGGAGAAACAGTGCCTAAATGTGAATTTAATGTGCATACATCTTCGCCACACATGTTTAGGAGTGACGTTGGACTTCCATAGCTAGGCTCCATACCTCAGATCCCTGGTGAAGCCGCAATTCATAGTGCTTGTAATTAAGGGGTCTATTCATGAAGCAGTGAAAAGTGTGGAGAAGTGAGCCAGTGGAGAAGTTGCCCATGGCAACCAATCAGCATTGAAGTAACATTTATCATTTGCATACTACTATACAATTATATGGAGTAACTGTTTGGTTGCCATAGGCAAATTTTCCACTGGTTCACTTCTCTGCTATTTTCACTGCTTCATGAATAGACCCCTTAATCATAGTTTGTCTACAAACTCAAACTGACACATTTAATTTTTTATTCTGATATACAGTGGATAGAATATAATTATGAAACTAAAGTTACATTTCATAAAAGTGACATAAAACTACACAATTTGTATGAATGTCATTTTTTTGTTATCTTAAACATTTACACCTCTATCTTAATCCTCCAAATTATGATTTTATTTTATTAGTTCTATGGACATGGGCCAATGCACTGCTATAACTCTCTTTGATGTTAAAAACATCGTACTGTGTTTTTGAAGTCTTTGGTCTTCATTTCTGATAGGGAAAGTGGGTTAGAATCAGAAACAAATAAACAGAAGCTAATTTATTTGGAATCATTTATGAATTTTTCTATCCAAGAAAAAGTTTTCCTGTTGTACACAATGAACATATTGATGCTATTTCAGAAATGAATTGCATATGCTATACCTGCAAATGATTAAATCCTTTTTGTATTTGTACAGGGTATTTGTGTTTTCAATCATTAATTTAATACCGGTTGAGTAGTCTGATAATTTGCCGGTCAATTCAATCTAGTGAAAATAAATTATTTGATCCTATTAACCTCTGCAAATGACTATGCATTGAAACTTTGAAGACAAATTTGGGTTTTGAAGGCCCTGAGCATTTCTTATTCTGGTTGCATAATTTATTTTCAATGGAGTTATTAAAAGACTCGGGAGATACTCACTAGTCTGTAAAGGAAATGGCATTCTACTCATTAGTGAAAACAATCATTTATATATATATATGTATCATTATATATAGCTATAATAATTATGATGATGATGATGATTAAGATGATAAAGATGATAAAATTATAATAATACTTATAAACTTTCATTTTATTGTCAATCATATTAGATCAATTTTTTTGGGCAACTTTGTGGTGCTGATTCGAAATATGATATCAAGTTTGCTAGATTGGCTTTAATTCAGAGGTTCTCAAACAAGGTCCTCAAGGCACCCCAATGGTCCAGGTTTTAGGTGTATCCATGGCTCAGCACAGATGGGTAAATCAAATTGATTAAGTCACCTGTGGCCAAGCATGGATAAACTAAAAAAAATGGACTGTTGGGGTGCCTTGAGGACCTCGTTTGAGAACCTCTGCTCTAATTCTTAAGATACATGGATGAGAAACAAGAAAAACAACAACAGACAAAAGTGACATGTTACAAAATCGAAAGGTGGCGACAATTATTTCACTTGTAATTCTGTGAGAAGACCTGGAAAACATTAACTATTTGGGGCCCTGTGGATCGAGTTTGAGAACCTATGGACTATTGCAATAGTCTCCTTACTGGGCTTCCCATAACCAGACTTTCACCCCAAGGGGTATAGTTATTAAAGGTGGTTTTTCATCTTTTTCTAACCATTTTAAACAGATGAAAATTGATCTATGTCTATCTTGTGTTTCCAGGGCTAAAACAGAAATGTAATAGCATTTAAAAAGTAAAATAAAAAATGACCTGTTAGTAAGTGTATGCTTTAGTCCCTGAAATGAGTGTGGATCATAGGGTTGAGCACACTTAGGTCGACAGTGTCTAGGTCAACCACTAATGGTCAACAGTAACTAAGTCAACACCTAAAATAGGTCAACACAAGCATTAGGTTGACATGAGCAAGGTCGACATGACAAAAGGTCAACACAAGTTTTTTGAAATTATTTTGGTGTCGTTTTCTGCATAGAGTGACCAGGAACCCCAATTAGTGCACCGTGTCCCCTCATATGGCTCACAAACTATGGGTAAGTTGCCTCGCTCCGCTACCGCTGCACTCGGCACAGGCTACCATTCCCAATTGTAGTCCACGTGGATTGTAAAGTATGAAAAAGTTCCAAAAAAAATGTAAAAAATTAATGTCGACCATTTGTCATGTTGACCTAGAACATGTCAACCTACTAACCATGCTGACCTAGAAACCATGTCGACCTAATGCATGTTTACCAATAGAGGACAACCTAATGCATGTTTACCAATAGAGGACAACCTAATGCATGTTGACCTAACTGGGTTCGACCTAGAGACCGGATATCCCTGAAACACAGCATCAAATTTGATCAATTTTCACTGATTTGAAATCGTTATGAAAAAAAAGACAAAAATCGACGTTTAATATATATACCAGTACAATCTAATTTGAATGATGCACCCACTCTCTGCAAGACTTTCTTCTAGCCTACAAACGTTCAACTTTACCTGAAAACTCAACATTTTAGGCAGCTCCTAGAACCACTCACATAGCTTCCATATACTATTCTATCCAACTAGCTCCCTTTACAAAGTGCATATAATTACATATTGTATGTTCTCTTTCTATGCTCACAGAATCCATTAACTCCAGGCCAGCTGTGCCCTCCAAGAACCTTGAGCATGGCTTCTTTACATCTTCAGCTCCATCTTAATGGCATTAATTAGCTCAATACCCATTGAGCTACATACATTGTTACCTCCAAAATTCACAACGAACCAATCTGGGGTTCTAAATGTCTAATCAACCTTAAATAGAGAATCAAGTAAATTGCTGTATCGCATGTCCCAATCTCACCTCTCGTGCACCCAACAACTGCAAATGTAAGAGTGTCCCACAAACCACACTTGACATGCCTTTCTGATAACCTGTAAGGAAAAGTCTGCAGGAAATGAATAACTCTTATGACAAACACATTCCTCACAGTATAACATAGCCAGAATGGGGAAACAAGTTTAAAGGCTAAAACCGCAAAAACCTCTTTTAGGGCAAAAATTAAAATGAACTTCATTTCACAAAATTGCGGCTATGTAAGGCCACGGGTTTACCAAAAACATGCACCTTCTTATGGAGTGGATGGAAAATCCAGCAAGTGCAGTGAATGTAGCCGCCTCAATTCTTAAATAATGAGTGCCATAATCAGCATCTGGCAAATATAGAGCTACCAAACATTTCGTAAACACACTAGAGAACTGAAACGGGGAACCATTAATATGTATAAGCCATTGGAACATACCCTGGCAGGGGGCAACTTATCAGAACTATGTGCTAATGCAACTGGGCAAATTTGTTTATCGGCCTCGCCAGAACAGACACTGAATGCCCGCTTCTCGATTGGTCCATCTTTGATCTATGAATCTTGCAGAGTAACAAATCAGACTTAACCACAACATTGTCTAAAAGTAAAACCCAAATCAACTGTACTTTTATTAACTGCAACTAATTCCTTTATTCTAAAAGCCCCAAAGAAAACAAGCCAGAAAACTATACCAAAGAGTGTTGCCTTGTAATCATCAGTCACAATCTGAGAAAGCACATTGATTAAGGCCTTTAAGAGGGTGGGTGTACAGAAGGCCCACATACACACAGGGGCTTGAATGCAATGTGCATCTGACCCCATTATAGAAACCCCCATAATTTCTACAGGGGACCCCTTTCTTAAAGGATGACTCACTTTCCTTTTCAAACTATTGTATAAGGCCCCTTGGGCCCAGGGTTCCATATGGTTTTGACCATCCTGGACCCTAGGGCCACCCTGCACCCATTATAGATATGAGTATACGTCTTCTACAGGGGGGCCCATTCTTATAGGGGGACTCTTTTTCCTTATCAAACTTAATGTGGCCTTCAAGGCATTGGGGCAAGCACCCATTCCCTCTGAATGCCTGTGACCAAACATGTGCATTTAAATTTGATCTGAAGAGATGCCATGCATAGGTCATGCCATGACAACCTAGTTTCTTGATAAAAATTGTTATGGGAAATGCAGTAGCAGTCTATGGAGATTGTGGTAACATGCGATAAGAGAAAGACTATAGGAGAAATTAAGGATTTCTCTGTGGTTTCTCTCTTCTAGTGAAAAAAGCAGTTAGCACAACTTGATAAACAGACCCTTTAATGTAAAACCATCTCCTGCCTTGTCAGTACAAGGCAGACATACCAATGGAATTTGGGGCTACAAAAAATCCCCCACAGCAATAACAATAATTACTGTGGAAAAACAAGTCCCAGCAAACTCTGGCATGCTGGCACTTGTAGTACTTAAGGAATCAAGATTCTATTTCCACCACACCTTCTGAGATTACAAGTTCAAGCATCCCCTGGAAGCCAGGATATTTTGGAACATGTATTAAAAAAAATAAAAAAACAAACACTGAGGCCTTAATCGTTTTTAGAATTGTATTACAGTAAACAAGTCCCCAAAGGCACTATTTTATCTCTTTATTAGTGTTTTAAGGGGGTCATTCTGAGTTGTTCGCTCGTTGCCGATTTTCGCTATGCTGTGATTTGTTGCAAACTGCGCATGCGCAAGGCACGCAGGGCAGATGCGCTTAGCTATTTAACTAAAAACTTAGCAGATTTGCTGTGGATTCTGCGGCGCTTTTCAGTCGTACTGCTGTTCGGTAAATGATTGACAGGAAAGGGGTGTTTCTGGGTGGTAACTCAGCGTTTTCCCGGTGTTTCAGGGAAAAACGCGGGAGTGTCTGGAGAAACGGGGGAGTGGCTGGCCGAACGCAGGGCGTGTTTGTGTCGTCAAACCAGGAACTAAACGGACTGAGCTGATCGCAATCTGTGAGTAGGCCCGAAGCTACTCAGAAACTGCAAAGAATTATTTAGTAGCAATTCTGCTAATCTTTCATTCGCACTTCTGCTAAGCTAAGATACACTCCCAGAGGGTGGCGGCCTAGTGTGTGCAATGCTGCTAAAAGCTCCCAAAAACTGCAAAATGGACAAAAACAGTCGTTCATCCAAGTTGGTTAAATTTGTGTTTAACCAATTTGTATGAACGACAGGTTTTGTTAGTTTTCCAGTGTTTGGGAGCAAATGGTAGATTGTCATTTGCTCTCATCCATTACCAGATTTTCATTCCAACCAGCTAGATCTGGCAGATTATCTGCCAGATAGTTCTATAGTGTGTACCTATCAAAGACAACTACAGTATGATAATTACAAAGGCAGGTGGATTTCCTTTTTAGGTGGTTTTCCTGTTTTTGAATTCCACCAATAGATGATAATATCAATGAGTCCTATATTTACTAAAAGTTGATTTTGATTGATGTTGAGTCGATTTTTTAAAAATTGATTTTGTGGGTCTTAATCACACATTTACTAACAGATAAAAAAAATCAGCTGTTAATAAATGTGAGATTTAGGGGTATATTTACTAAAAATCAATCTGGGTCGATTTTTGGTCAATGTCTGATCAATGTTTGGTTGATTTTGTATTTCAAGGTTTAATCATATTAACAGATGATTTCTGACATTTTTTTATAAACAATGTCAAAAATCATCTGTTGGTACTGTGTGATTTAGGGGTCTATTTACTAAGCCTTGGAGGGAGATAAATTCACTGAAGATAAAGTACCAGCCAATCGGCTCCTAACTGCTATGCTACAGGCTGTGTTTGAAAAATGACAGGAGCCGATTGGCTGGTACTTTATCTTCAGTGAATTTATCTCCCTCCAAGGCTTAGTAAATAGACCCCTTAGACCCTTAAACACAAAATCAAGCAAAAATCGTCCAAACATTGACCAAACATTGACCAAACATCACTCAAAATTGACTTTTAGTAAATATACCCCCACTTCTCTTTTCTAATGGCATTATTGGCCTGATTTGTACAGAATTGCACAGAAGCAGAGAGGCAGCTGTGGATTCCACACAAATAAACTGCAAATGCAGCAGAAGGCAGCAGATAGATGTCTCCTGCATGCATCTGATAGCTTTACGTGCTGTGTTTGAGGATGTAGCATCAGATCACCATGTTGACCATCAATTGTGACTATGATAGTAGCAGACCGCGGTCAGTCTACGTAAGCAAAAGATTACTCAGACTGGCCACCAGATCCAGACAGGTTCAGGAAGTCCGATGATACAGACCCTGTGCTTGGAATGCCTACAAAAATGGGGGTGACATGTCACATTTAAAAAAAAAATGGCATCAGCTGCTACTCCTGCTCTGCCTCTCAAACACAGCAGCATGTCAATCATTCTGTGGCTAAATGGGGGTTCACAAGCCATAACTGGTCTTTGCATGTGTAGTCCATTAACCAGGGCTGTTTCTAAACAATTTGGCCCCCTGTAGGAGCATTATAAAATGTGTCCTCGCTAAAATAGGCATGGCCTCATAGGAAAAGACTACCTTACACCCCAGTTTTTGACTCTTCAACAACAGACCTCGGTCACCACAGGAATAAATATATATATTCCACCATATTAAGCCCCACACAGTAATGCCCCTTGCACCACATTATGCCATACACCACAATGCCCATGATACATTATGGCCTACCGTAAGGCTTCTAATTACTTTTAAATTACCTGCTCGTTGCCAGGGGTTGCATGCATTGAGTGTAATGCTCGTTGCCAAGGGTTTCATGTGCTGGGTGTCATGCTCGGTGCCAGGGATGTCATGCTCGTTGCCAGGGGTTTCAACCGCTGGGTGTCATGCCCGTTGCCAGGGGTTTCAAGCACTGGGTGTCATGCTCATTGCCAGGGGTAATGCTCATTGCCACGGGTAATGCTCATTGCCAGGGGTGCGTATATTCACTGGTGGGCAAATATACACACCCTGCTCTCCCTCCTCACTTGGGGGAGCAGAGTCCACTTGGGGGAGCAGAGTTTCGCAGAATGACATAGTTGCGTCATTCCATGAAACTTCGCCCCCTGAGTGGAGTACAATGGAAGAGGGAGATCAGAATAGGAGCCACAAAGTGCCACAGCAGGTGCCCCGTGCGATCGCTCACCGCTAGAAACGGCACAGCCACTAACGATTGGTTTGTACAAGCCAGGCCCTAAGATATACCATGGAATTCATTTCTAGTAGCCTTCTTACAGGCTGCAAAAACTGTGGCCTACTAGATATAAATCCCAAACTGTATTATATGTAAACAACAGCTGAGCTTTAAATAGCATGCAGCAACACCATTCAATATTTTGTTTGAAAAACATGTTCCAGAAGACAAAACCTCAAAACAATATTCCTCGCAGACAATGAGTTTCCTATCTCTCACATTCTCTGAGCAGTTGTCTTATTTCCTCATCTCTAAGGAACTCTACAGTCAGCCAAGTTTGTACTCTTACTACAGACTTCTCTGGACATTATCATCAATACTGCTGACGTTCACCAGAGAGAAACCCTGGGCTATGTGTTTGAGAAATGAACCGCTTGGACCACAATTCCTTTGATGTTGTATAGTGGAACAAACAAGAAAAAAATAATTACATCTCTACAGTTGTTCTGTTTATGTAGAAACTTTTTTTCCCCGCATCGGATCCCCCAGGCCGCCGTGTTCAATTCCGTTACTGAACCAGAGTCGCCCTTAGGGCAATGTGGCGTGCTTGCCATTTCTTAGTTAATGAATGCTGACTTCTGTGTCCCCAACTCAAAACAAACAGCTTATTCTACATTAAAATGTGTTTACCTGTTATGTCATTTCTCATTGTTGTGTTTTATTTACTTTATAAGAGACTGTCTTACTGCTTATGCATTCTGCACTACATACATCATAACCTGCCTACATTTTTAAAACTTTGTTTTATGTGAGTAGTATTAAGATTTTATGACAAATGGTTTAGTGAACCAGCCAGGATTTCCTATGCTGCTCCAATGCCTAATTGTACTTATTTGTACTTAAGTGAAACTTCTGACTTACAAACAAACAAACAAACTTAAAGTATACTATGGGGTATATTTAATTGAAGTCGAAAACTGCCGTCTGTCGAAAAGACTACAGTTTTCGACATGGACCAAATACTGACATTTACAATATGACAAGGTCAAAAAACCGACATGTAAAATGCCGACATGTCAAAATACCGACATGCGGTTTTCATTGTTTTGTGTGTGTGTGTGTCGACATAGGTCAACATGGACACCATTTAAGTGTGCTACATCCCCTCGCATGGCTCGCTGCGCTCGCCATGCTTCGGGCACGGCATGGCACTTTTATATTCCCCCTCCAGGTCCACTGGGATGGTAAGGTATGAACAAGTCGGTTTCAATGAAAAAATCATGAAAAAACCATGTTGGTATTTTGACCTGTCGGCATTTTACATGTCGGTATTTTAACCTTGTCGGTATTTTAAATGTCGGGATTTTGTCGATGTCGGGATTTTGACCGTCGGTCAATTGCTGTCGGGATTTCGACCGTCGGGATTTTGATTCGAGGTAAATTGACTGCATCCCGTTGAAATGATTGTTCTGGTGCCTTCTTTGAGGATACCCTGACCAATGAACAAGCTTCTGATGTGATTATTGTTTTCGAAGATAGTACTGCGTATTGTTGTTAAATATATTTTTCTTGTTATGCAAAAAATCTTTCAATAAAACTTAATTTGCACTAAAAGTCCAACAGGGTCAAAAGTCCAACAAGTTCAAAAGTCAGACAGTCAAAAGTTTTACATTCAAAAGTCCGACTGGGTCAAAGTGTCGACACAAAAAATTTGATGTTTTTTTGTGTCATTTTCTGTAAACATTTTATTCCCAAAGTTGTATTGTTGAAATTCAGCCCCTCGCGGCCTTGCTTCGTTCGCCACGCTTTGGTATTGGTGGCTCGCTTCAATCGCCATGAGGTTACTAAAGGCAATGTTTTGTGACATGGATAGTAAATGAAAAAAAGTTTTATAAAAGCATGAAAAAAAACTAAAAACGTGTCGACATTTTGACCCTGACGACCTATTTTACTGTCAGACTTCTAACCATGTTGGACATTTGAACCTGTCGGACTTTTGACTGTCAACCATTTCACTGCCGAATTTTTGACCCCGCCGGACTTTTGACTGTCGACCATATGGTGTCTGCTAATGACTGTCTATCCTTTTACTGTCTATAAACCGCCTCCCCTTTATGTGTTGCCCCTGCATATAACTCAAAGCAGAACTCTAAATCAATGCCATAACTAATCACTGGTGGGCCGAGGGGCAACAATATGCTTTGGGTCCCCAACCTCAAATTATGGAATCCATGTGCGTGCTGTAAACAAGCGCCCTAAAAAAGGGTCGGGGCATAGTGGAGGAAGGGAGCCCAGCTCCACCGGTTGCTCCCATTTTCATCACTTTAAGAGCATGTCCAGCACTCAAGGAGATGTTGGACTGTCCCCAGGCTCTCCCCTGCGCTGTGTATATGCTGTGTGCATGTTCTGTGCATGCCTCTGTAAGAGCAGGTGCAGGAGGTTTGGGAGAGATAAAGGGATTGCCCCTCCTCCTCCAGTCGGACTGCATCTACCGTCTTTGTCACAGCCCATGGAGCAGCGGTGGTGTACAATAATGAGTCAGTCTGACTCATTACAATTCTGCCAACTGCGGGCCCTGTCATTGTGGTCTGCAGCAGCTGCAATGGTGCTAGTTCAGTCACTGCTCTGAATGCATTTAGGGGGTAATTCTGAGTTGATCGCAACAAGATCTTTGTTAGCAGTTGGGCAAAACCGTGGTGGTCATTCCGAGTTGTTCGCTCGTTGCCGATTTTCTCTATATTGCGATTAGTCGCTTACTGTGCATGCGCAATGTTCGCAGAGTGCATGCGCTTAGTTATTTTACTCAAAAGTTTGGTATTTTACTCACGGCATTACAAGGATTTTTCTTCGTTCTGGTGATCGGAGTGTGATTGACAGGAAGTGGGTGTTTCTGGGCGGAAAACTGGCCGTTTTATGGGTGTGTGTGAAAAAACGCTGCCGTTTCTGGGAAAAACGCGGGAGTGGCTGGAGAAACGGGGGAGTGCCTGGGCGAACGCTGGGTGTGCTTGTGACGTCAAACCAGGAACGAAACTGACTGAACTGATCGCAGTGGCAGAGTAAGTCTCGAGCTACTCAGAAACTGCTAAGAAATTTCTATTCGCAATTTTTCAAATCTTTCGTTCGCAATTCTGCTAAGCTAAGATTCACTCCCAGAGGGCGGCGGCTTAGCGTGTGCAATGCTGCTAAGAGCAGCTAGCGAGCGAACAACTCGGAATGAGGGCCCATGTGCACTGCAGGGGAGGCAGATATAACATGTGCAGAGAGTATTAGATTTGGGTGTGGTGTGTTCAATCTGAAATCTAAATTGCAGTGTAAAATAAAGCAGCCAGTATTTACCCTGCACAGAAACAAAATAACTAGTGATGAGCGGGTTCGGTTCCTCGGGATCCGAACCCCCCCCCGAACTTCACTCATTTTACACGGTTCCGAGGCAGCCTCGGATCTTCCCGCTTTGCTTGGTTAACCCGAACGTGCCCGAACGTCATCATCCCGCTGTCGGATACTCGCGAGATTCGTATTCTAAATAAGGAGCCGCACGTTGCCACCATTTTCACTCGTGCTTTGGAGATGATAGCGAGAGGACGTTGCTGAGTTCTCTCAGTTTCTGTGTTCAGTGTGCTGCAAATATCTGTGCTTAGTGTGCTGCAAATATCTGTGCTCAGTGTGCTTGCAAATATCTGTGCTCAGTGTGCTGAAAATATCTACGTTCTCTGCCTGAAAAACATTCCATATCTGTGCAGCATTGTAGTATATAGGAGGAGGACAGTGCAGAATTTTGCTGTGGCCACCAGTATATATATATAGCAGTACAATACAGTAGTCCATTGCTCTACCTCTGTGTAATCAAGTATACTATCCATCCATACCTGTGCTGCATTTTAGTTGTTGTGCGCAGTATATATAGTAGGAGGACAGTGCAGAATTTTGCTGGCCACTAGTATATAATATATAACAGTACGGTACAGTATGCCACTGCTCTACCTACCTCTGTGTCATCAAGTATACTATCCATCCATACCTGTGGTGCATTTTAGTTGTTGTGCGCAGTATATATAGTAGGAGGACAGTGCAGAATTTGCTGACCACCAGCATATAATATATAGCAGTACGGTACAGTAGTTCACTGCTCTACCTCTGTGTCGTCAAGTATACCATGCATCCATACCTGTGCTGCATTTTAGTTGTGCGCAGTATATAGTAGGAGGACAGTGCAGAATTTTGCTGACCACCAGTATATATATATAGCAGTACGGTACAGTAGTCCACTACTCTACCTCTTTGTTGTCAAGTATACTATGCATCCATACCTGTGCTGCATTTTAGTTGTGCACAGTATATAGAAGGAAGACAGTGCAGAATTTTGCTGACCACCAGTATATATATAGCAGTATGGTACAGTAGTCCACTGCTCTACCTCTGTGTCGTCAAGTATACTATGCATCCATACCTGTGCTGCATTTTAGTTGTGTGCAGTATATAGTAGGAGGACAGTGCAGAATTTTGCTGACCACCAGTATATATATAGCAGTACGGTACAGTAGTCCACTGCTCTACCTCTGTGTCATCAAGTATACTATGCATCCATACCTGTGCTGCATTTTAGTTGTGCGCAGTATGTAGTAGGAGGACAGTGCAGAATTTTGCTGACCACCAGTATATATATATAGCAGTACGGTACTGTAGTCCACTGCTCTACCTCTGTGTCATCAAGTATACTACAAAAGGTCAGTAAAATGACCCAAAAATCAAAATTAAAAGCGTCTAATGAGAAGCGTAAACTTGCCAATATGCCATTTACGCCACGGAGTGGCAAGGAACGGCTGAGGCCCTGGCCTATGTTCATGGCTAGTTGTTCAGATTCACATGAGGATGGAAGCACTCATCCTCTCGCTAGAAAACTACAGTGCCACTCCTAGATGGGTTAGGTGTTTGTGTCGGCCACTAGGGTCGCTTAGCTTAGCCATCCAGCGACTTTGGTGCACCTCTTTTTTTCTTTGCATCATGTGCTGTTTGGGGACTATTTTTTAAATCTGCCATCCTGTCTGACACTGCAGTGCCACTCCTAGATGGGCCAGGTGTTTGTGTCGGCAACTTGGGTCGCTTAGCTTAGCCATCCAGCGACCTTGGTGCACCTCTTTTTTTCTTTGCATCATGTGCTGTTTGGGGACTATTTTTTAAATCTGCCATCCTGTCTGACACTGCAGTGCCACTCCTAGATGGGGCAGGTGTTTGTGTCAGCCACTTGGGTCACTTAGCTTACTCACACAGCTACCTCATTGCACCTCTTTTTTTCTTTGCATCATGTGCTGTTTGGGGACTATTTTTTAAATCTGCCATCCTGTTTGACACTGCAGTGCCACACCTAGATGGGCCAGTTGTTTGTGTCGGCCACTTGGGTCGCTTAGCTTAGCCATCCAGCGACCTTGGTGCAAATTTTAGGACTAAAAATAATATTGTGAGGTGTGAGGTGTTCAGAATAGACTGGAAATGAGTGGAAATTATGGTTATTGAGGTTATTAATACTATGGGATCAAAATGACCCCCAAATTCTATGATTTAAGCTGTTTTTGAGGGGTTTTTGTAAAAGAACACCCGAATCCAAAACACACCCGAATCCGACAAAACGCGTCCGAATCCAAAACACGGCCGCGGAACCGAATCCAAAACCAAAACACAAAACCCGAAAAATTTCCGGTGCACATCACTAAAAATAACCCACCCAAATCTAACTCTCTCAGAACATGTTATATCTGCCTCCCCTGCAGTGCACATGGATTTGCCCAACTGCTAACAAAAATCCTGCTGCGATCATCTCAGAATTACCCCCTTAGTGTCAAATGTGTACAATGAAGAATAAAAACATTTCATTATAGCACTTACTATTTTACACAGAATTGCACACAGAATTTTTTAGGGTGCAAGTCAACTACCAGACTGAGATTAAGATGAAAATGGCTAGCGGTATGGTTGAACCAGGGATTTGAAATTCCATCCCAGTTTTGGGGATAATTCAGACCTGATCATAGCAGCAAATTTGTTAGCAGTTGGGCAAAACCATAGGGGGTCATTCCGACCCGTTCGCACGCAGCGGTTCTTCACTGTGGTGCGAAAAGGTCAGAACTGCGGCTGCGCGGTGCCCACATTGCACATGCGCGTCATTGCCCAGCGACTGCCATCACCGGGCAATGACGCCAAGACCGATGAAAGCGATCGCAGGCGCGATCGCAAGAAAATGACAGCGGGAAGGAGGATCGGGGCATCTACTCACTGTTACCCGGGCGTGGTAAGGTGAACACTGGCGTGTCCAGGCATTTGGATGGCGGATGTCTGACGTCATAGCCGGGACCTTCATCACTGGATCTGTCGCACTGGGTAAGTAGCTGCAGGGCTGGTCTTGTTTTGCAGGAAACTTTTTTAGCATATCAGGGCTGCACAAGCGATCGCAGCCCTGCTATGCTAAAATACACTACCCCATAGGCGGCATCAAGTTGATCGCATGAGCAGCAAAAAGTAGCTATGTGCGATCAACTCGGAATGACCCCTCATGTGCACTGCATGGTGGACAGATTTAACATGTGCAGAGATAATTAGTTTGGGTGGGGTGTGTTCAAACTGAAATCTAAATTGCAGTGTAAAAATAAAGCAGCCAGTATTTACCCTGCACAGAAACAAAATAACCCACCCAAATCTAACTCTCTCTGCAAATGTTATATCTGCCCCCCTGCAGTGCACATGGGCCCTCATTCCGAGTTGTTCGCTCGCTAGCTGCTTTTAGCAGCAGTGCAAACACTAAGCTGCCGTCCTCTGGGGGTGTATTTTAGCTTAGCAGAAGTGCGACCGAAAGGATAGCAGAACGGCGTATAAATTTTATCAAGCAGTTTCTGAGTAGCTGCAGACCTACTCCTACATTGCGATCACTTCAGACTATTTAGTTCCTGTTTTCACGCCACAAACACGCCCTGCGTTTGGCCAGCCACTCCCTCCTTTCCCCAGGCACGCCTGCGTTTTTATCTGACACCCCCGTGTTTTTCAGCACACTCCCGGAAAACGGTCAGTTACTTCCCAGACACGCCCCATTCCTGTCAATCACTCAGCGGCCAACAGTGCAACTGAAGAGCGTCGCTAGACCTTGTGTGAAACTGCATAGTCTTTTGTGAAAGTACGTCGCGCGTGCGCACTGCGTCCCATACGCATGCACAGAACTGCCACTTTTTTACCTAATCGCCACGCTGCGAACGAAAGCAGCTAGCGATCAACTCGGAATGAGGGCCATGGTTTTGCACAACTGCTAACAACTTTGCTGTTACGATCAGGTCTGAATTACCCCCACTGTTCCTTATCATACTGAAAATAAATCTGCCTTTAGGACCTTCTAGGTCTTACGTTATCTCTTGAAACCTGGCTACTTCAGCAGTTCACAATATAAAATAACAAGTATACTGTACACATCTTATCTTAGACAAACGTGAATGTACATCTCCCTCTCTGTCTCTCTCTCTCTCTCACTCTCTCTGTCAATTTTTATATAGTTTGTCAAGGTGCGTGTAGGGAATCTTAGTTACAAAACAACCTTCAGAATATTTCAGCGAACAGAGAGAAAAAAAAAAAAAAGATTCGTCTTGCCTTCAAAATTGTTGAATTTATTTTGAGAACAGTGAGTACTAGACAGTTTAATGACACATCTATAATGGGTTATGAAGAACAAGTTGCTGAAACAATGAAAACCCTCATTAGATTTTTGCTCGCAGTCCATTTTTTAACAGTCACACTTTCGTGACGGAAGCGATTTTCATGCAAATATTGCACGATCTACAATATTTTCAATAGAGATTAAGGAGGGGAAAAAAAGTTTTCGGAATCAATTTAACTTTTTTTTTTGTGTCATTTCTCAGATGAAATGAACAGCCAAGTTTGCAGCTGTCAGGATCTCCATAGGAGACAAGGACAAAGACAGAGAATAAGACAAAAACAAAACCGTATCACTCGCCAACACCTCTAAACAAGGAGCTGACAGCTTGGCAGTGGCAAGTCTCTGACATTTAATCTCCCGAACATATTGCTGCTGTCTACAGTGTGGCAGGATATTTATGAATATGGGATATTAAGTGTATTTAATATGTATATACAGTAGCAGGAGATAGACAAAGCAGATTATTTTTGCAGAGATTTAATAGAAAAAAATTATGTGCACGATCAGAAAGCAGAAAACCAAGAGAGTTTTTCCCCGTGCATTAAAAAAAACATATAAATACACTTGAAATACATACAGTATGAATGGATTATAGTTCATATTTAATGCTATATGCGTATTGTTTTTGTTATGGAATGATAATTGCACAAAAGCTCCATCTTCATGGATGTCTGTTAAAAAAATATGCATTTTACTTTACATTGCAGTCTCAGATGCGTATTAACCATAGCACCGGATTGTTTATCCATTACAATGAAATCTTCATAGTTTACAATGCGCATATTTAAAAGTACATGCTTATGCATGTTTGAAAGGCTCTGAGATACAATCCTATCACTAATGAAAAATAAAAATATAAACAAGTTGTTTTTGAAGTGACCCTGATAGTCTATTATAATTGGTTTTCATAAAAGCACTAGAAAATAACAAAGGGAAATTGAATATAAGCCTGCAGAAAAGGACAAACTCACTAACAATGCTTTAGAAAGTATAACTCTTCCATTGCATTTAAGTGCTCCTTATTAATTTATCAGAAGCCCTTTGCTTTTCATGAAACATTCAGAACACAGGCATGGGCCCTCATTCCGAGTCGTTCGCTCTGTATTTTTCATCGCATCGCAATGAAAATCCGCTTAGTACGCATGCGCAATATTCGCACTGCGACTGCGCCAAGTAATTTAACAATGAAGATAGTATTTTTACTCACGGCTTTTTCCTCGCTCCGGCGATCGTAATGTGATTGACAGGAAATGGGTGTTACTGGGCGGAAACACGGCGTTTTATGGGCGTGTGGCTGAAAACGCTACCGTTTCCGGAAAAAACGCAGGAGTGGCCGGAGAAACGGGGGAGTGGTTGGGCGAACGCTGGGTGTGTTTGTGACGTCAAACCAGGAACGACAAGCACTGAACTGATCGCACAGGCAGAGTAAGTGTGGAGCTACTCTAAAACTGCTAAGTAGTTTGTGATCGCAATATTGCGAATACATCGGTCGCAATTTTAAGATGCTAAGATACACTCCCAGTAGGCGGCGGCTTAGCGTGTGTAACTCTGCTAAATTCGCCTTGCGACCGATCAACTCGGAATGAGGGCCATTGTTTACATAGAGGTAGCTACTCACAGGCAGGGCCGGCAACAGAAAATTTGGGGCCCAGTACACTGATATTTCTGGGGCCCCCTCAAATCCCCCATGGTCACCCACTCTTAAACCAGAGGGTGTCTTTAAAAAAAAGTGTGTGTATGTATATATATATTAGAGATGTGCACCGGAAATTTTTTGGGTTTTGTGTTTTGGTTTTGGATTCGGTTCCGCGGCCGTGTTTTGGATTCGGACGCGTTTTGCCAAAACCTCCCTGAAATTGTTTTGTCGGATTCGGGTGTGTTTTGGATTCGGGTGTTTTTTACAAAAAACCCTCAAAAACAGCTTAAATCATAGAATTTGGGGGTTATTTTGATCCCATAGTATTATTAACCTCAATAACCATAATTTCCACTCATTTTCAGTCTATTCTGAACACCTCACACCTCACAATATTATTTTTAGTCCTAAAATTTGCACCGAGGTCGCTGGATGGTTAAGCTAAGCGACCCAAGTGGCCGACACAAACACCTGGCACATCTAGGAGTGGCACTGCAGTGTCAGGCAGGATGGCACTTCAAAAAAATAGTCCCCAAACAGCACATGATGCAAAGAAAAAAAGAGGTGCACCAAGGTCGCTGTGTGACTAAGCTAAGCGACACAAGTGGCCGACACAAACACCTGGCCCATCTAGGAGTGACACTGCAGTGTCAGACAGGATGGCACTTCAAAAAAATAGTCCCCAAACAGCACATGATGCAAAGAAAAAAAGAGGCGCACCAAGGTCGCTGTGTGACTAAACTAAGCGACACAAGTGGCCGACACAAACACCTGACCCATCTAGGAGTGGCACTGCAGTGTCAGACAGGATGGCACTTCAAAAAAATTGTCCCCAAACAGCACATGATGCAAAGAAAAAAAGAGGCGCACCAAGGTCGCTGTGTGACTAAGCTAAGCAAAACAAGTGGCCGACACAAACACCTGGCCCATCTAGGAGTAGCACTGCAGTGTCAGACAGGATGGCACTTAAAAAAACAGTCCCCAAACAGCACATGATGCAAAGAAAAATGAAAGAAAAAAGAGGTGCAAGATGGAATTGTCCTTGGGCCCTCCCACCCACCCTTATGTTGTATAAACAGGACATGCACACTTTAACGAACCCATCATTTCAGCGACAGGGTCTGCCACACTACTGTGACTGAAATGACTGGTTGGTTTGGGCCCCCACCAAAAAAGAAGCAATCAATCTCTCCTTACACAAACTGGCTTTACAGAGGCAAGATGTCCACCTCATCATCATCCTCAGATTCCTCACCACTTTTACTGTGTACATCCCCCTCCTCACAGATTATTAATTCGTCCCCACTGGAATCCACCATCTCAGATCCCTGTGTACTTTCTGGAGGCAATTGCTGCTGGTGAATGTCTCCACGGAGGAATTGATTATAATTCATTTTGATGAACATCATCTTCTCCACATTTTCTGGAAGTAACCTCGTACGCTGATTGCTGACAAGGTGAGCGGCTGCACTAAACACTCCTTCGGAGTACACACCGGAGGGAGGGCAACTTAGGTAGAATAAAGCCAGTTTGTGCATGGGCCTCCAAATTGCCTCTTATTCCTGCCAGTATACGTACGGACTGTCTGACGTGCCTACTTGGATGCGGTCACTCATATAATCCTCCACCATTCTTTCAATGGTGACAGAATCATATGCAGTGACAGTAGACGACATGTCAGTAATCGTTGGCAGGTCCTTCAGTCCGGACCAGATGTCAGCACTCGCTCCAGACTGCTCTGCATCACCGCCAGCGGGTGGGCTCAGAATTCTTAGCCTTTTCCTCGCACCCCAAGTTGCGGGAGAATGTGAAGGAGGAGCTGTTGACGGGTCACGTTCCGCTTGACTTGACAATTTTCTCACCAGCAGGTCTTTGAACCTCTGCAGACATGTGTCTGCTGGAAAGAGAGATACAACGTAGGTTTTAAAACTAGGATCGAGCACGGTGGCCAAAATGTAGTGCTCTGATTTCAACAGATTGACCACCCGTGAATCCTGGTTAAGCGAATTAAGGGCTCCATCCACAAGTCCCACATGCCTAGCGAAATCGCTCTGTTTTAGCTCCTCCTTCAATGTCTCCAGCTTCTTCTGCAAAAGCCTGATGAGGGGAATGACCTGACTCGGGCTGGCAGTGTCTGAACTGACTTCACGTGTGGCAAGTTCAAAGGGCATCAGAACCTTGCACAACGTTGAAATCATTCTCCACTGCGCTTGAGTCAGGTGCATTCCCCCTCCTTTGCCTATATCGTGGGCAGATGTATAGGCTTGAATGGCCTTTTGCTGCTCCTCCATCCTCTGAAGCATATAGAGGGTTGAATTCCACCTCGTTACCACCTCTTGCTTCAGATGATGGCAGGGCAGGTTCAGGACTGTTTGCTGGTGCTCCAGTCTTTGGCACGCGGTGGCTGAATGCCGAAAGTGGCCCGCAATTCTTCGGGCCACCGACAGCATCTCTTGCACACCCACCGACAGCATCTCTTGCACGCCCCTGTCGTTTTTTAAATAATTCTGCACCACCAAATTCAATGTATGTGCAAAACATGGGACGTGCTGGAATTTGCCCAGATGTAATGCACGCACAATATTGGTGGCGTTGTCCGATGTCACAAATCCCCAGGAGAGTCCAATTGGGGTAAGCCATTCTGCGATGATGTTCCTCAGTTTCCGTAAGAGGTTGTCAGCTGTGTGCCTCTTATGGAAAGCGGTGATATAAAGCGTAGCCTGCCTAGGAACGAGTTGGCGTTTGCGAGATGCTGCTACTGGTGCCGCCGCTGCTGTTCTTGCTGCGGGAGGCAATACATCTACCCAGTGTGCTGTCACAGTCATATAGTCCTGAGTCTGACCTGCTCCACTTGTCCACATGTCCGTGGTTAAGTGGACATTGGGTACAACTGCATTTTCTAGGACACTGGTGACTCTTTTTCTGACGTCTGTGTACATTTTCGGTATCGCCTGCCTAGAGAAATGGAACCTAGATGGTATTTGGTACCGGGGACACAGTACCTCAATCAAGTCTCTAGTCTCTGAATTAACGGTGGATACCGGACACACGTTTCTCACCACCCAGGCTGACAAGACCTGAGTTATCCGCTTTGCAGCAGGATGACTGCTGTGATATTTCATCTTCCTCGCAAAGGACTGTTGGACAGTCAATTGCTTACTGGAAGTAGTACAAGTGATCTTCCGACTTCCCCTCTGGGATGACAATCGACTCCCAGCAGCAACAACAGCAGCGCCAGCAGCAGTAGGCGTTATACTCAAGGATGCATCGGAGGAATCCCAGGCAGGAGAGGACTCATCAGACTTGCCAGTGACATGGCCTGCAGGACTATTGGCTTTCCTGTGTAAGGTGGAAATTGACACTGAGGGAGTTAGTGGTGTGGTTTTCAGGAGCTTGGTTACAAGAGGAAGGGATTTACTGGTCAGTGGACTGCTTCCGCTGTCATCCAAAGTTTTTGAACTTGTCACTGACTTCTGATGAATGCGGTCCAGGTGACGTATAAGGGAGGATGTTCCTAGGTGGTTAACGTCCTTATCCCTAATTATTACAGCTTGACAAAGGCAACACACGGCTTGACACCTGTTGTCCGCATTTGTGTTGAAATAATTCCACACGGAAGAGGTGATTTTTTTTGTATTTTGACCAGGCATGTCAATGGCCATATTCGTCCCATGGACAACAGGTGTCTCCCCGGGTGCCTGACTTAAACAAACCACCTCACCATCAGAATCCTCCTTGTCAATTTCCTCCCCAGCGCCAGCAACACCCATATCCTCATCCTGGTGTACTTCAACAGTGACATCTTCAATTTGACTATCAGGAACTGGACTGCAGGTGCTCCTTCCAGCACTTGCAGGGGGCGTGCAAATGGTGGAAGGTGCAAGCTCTTCCCGTCCAGTGTTGGGAAGGTCAGGCATCGCAACCGACACAATTGGACTCTCCTTGGGGATTTGTGATTTAGAAGAACGCACAGTTCTTTGCTGTGCTTTTGCCAGCTTAAGTCTTTTCATTTTTCTAGCGAGAGGATGAGTGCTTCCATCCTCATGTGAATCTGAACCATAAGCCATGAACATAGACCAGGGTCTCAGCTGTTCCTTGCCACTCCGTGTCTTAAATGGCATATTGGCAAGTTTACGCTTCTCATCAGACGCTTTCAATTTTGATTTTTGGGTCATTTTTGTTAAGACTCCCAGCACTCCTGACCAGAGGAGATCTTATGACAATGACCAGAGCGCTGGAATGGAATACTGGTAACGGGAGCAGGAAAGACTAGTTGCCCCTGGCGCCCTAACTCTATTGTCTCACCCGTGCTATCGGAAATCCCTTGCGAGACTATGGTTTCTTGAGCCCTTGGCAGCCACGTTTGAAGGGCGGATTATGTCTGCCCAACTCCGGTGCCCCCCGGTCTTAATGAGAGACAAAGGGAAATCCGAGGCAGGATGATAACAAGAGGACCTCTGACTGACAACAGGCCAGGGGCAACAAGCTAACTAGCAAAGACCTGAAGTATGTGCGGAAAAACCGCCAGGGAAAAGGACAACCAAAAATCCACTTGTCCAATACTCCTACCCAGCACCGCCGGATACCAGATTGGACCTGTGGAAGCGGAACCCTCCGCAAAATGCTCCAAAACACAAATAATAAATGGTAAAGCGGCCAAGCCGCAACACACGGCAAAGCCGCGACTCACGAACACCACTGGATGTTAAACGGTGATCAGTCAGGACTCCAGGAACAAGATGACAACTTCCGAGTACAGGACTACTGGAGACTGGAACGACCGGATACAGCAAGACTGGAAACAGACTCTCAGCAAACAAGGACAGCATGCAGGAAGCTATTACCGGCGTCTGTGAGAAGCCCTGAGAGTGCATATAAACAGGAGTCCTCCAATCAGCTGCTGACAGGGCTGATTACATAAATGCCGTGCAGCTGCCTTGCTGCACGGCCAGGAAACAGGTGCACAATCATTTTAAGTGGACCCAGCAACGGGGAACGCGGTCCGCCAGTGGCGTCCCCGTTGCTAGGGTCCGTGCGGCTCAGTGCGCCCGGCGTCTAGCGTTGCCAGGGATCCGGCGGCTGTACGCGTACGGCGTCCCTGGTTGCTAGGCGCCGGGCCGCACCGACGAGCGGACCCCGGCGCCTAACAGTACCCCCCCCTTGAGGAGGGGTCAAGGAACCCCTAAAGCCAGGCTTCCGAGGAAATTCCCGAAAAAATGCCCTCTTGAGCCTCTGGGCATGAAGATCCTTATCCAGGACCCAAGTCCTTTCCTCTGGACCATAGCCTCTCCAGTGAACCAGAAAATAAAGCCTGCCCAGGGACAATTTGGAATCGAGAACCTTCTCCACCAGGAACTCCTGTTGTCCCTGTACATCCACTGGAGATCTTCCCTGAGAGATCTTCCGAGGAAATCTACTGGAAGAAACGTATGGTTTCAACAGGGAGCAATGAAACGTATTTCCAATCCGGAGAGATCTTGGTAAACGTAACCGGAAAGCAACTGGGTTGACTTTTTTAATAATATGAAATGGTCCAATAAATTTGGGTCCCAATCTAGCCGAGGATTGTCGAAGTCTAATGTTACGAGTCGACAACCATACCCTATCTCCCACCTTAAAAGTGCAAGGACGTCGGAGCCTGTCAGAAATTTTTTTCTCTTGAAAGGCCGCTTTTCTGAGAGCAAGGTGCACTTTTTTCCAAATGGCTCTGAGATGGGAGGTTAAGGTTAGCGAGGAAACTGAGGAATGTCGAAAAAAAGAATTAGCTCTGGGGTGAAAACCAAAAACTGAAAAGAATGGAGACACATTAGTGGAGGAATGACAAGAATTATTGTAAGCAAACTCCGCCAATGGAAGAAACTCGGACCAATCATTCTGGAGTTTGGCTGAGTACAAACGCAAATACTGTTTCAATGATTGGTTAACTCGCTCGGTTTGCCCGTTGGATTGGGGGTGGTAACCGGATGTTAATGACAATTTCATCTTTAATGAAGCACAAAAACATTTCCAGAATTGTGCAATGAATTGTGGACCCCGATCAGAAACAATATCAGTGGGCAACCCATGAAGTCTGAAAACATGGCGGAGAAACAAAACTACCAATCCTTGGGCAGATGGCAGTCGGGGAAGAGCAATGAAATGAGCCATCTTGCTAAAACGGTCCACTACCACCCATATGACTCGGAATCCGGCTGAAAGGGGAAGGTCTACCACAAAATCCATGGAAATATGAGACCATGGCCTGAGGGGGACATTTAAGGGCATAAGTTGCCCGATAGGCAAGGAACGGGGAACCTTATGCTGTGCACAAACCTGACATGAAAAAACAAACTCATTAACGTCTTTAGAAAGACCAGGCCACCATACTGAGCGGGAGACTAACTCCAAAGTCTTAGAGATCCCCGGATGCCCGGAAACTTTGTTATCATGGAACTCAGTCAAAACAGTAGCTCTCAAAAACTCAGGGAGGTAAAGACGACCAGCAGGAGTATTTCCAGGAGCTTGGTGTTGAAGCTGTTTTAACTGGGTAAATAAATCTTGTGTGAGGCCTGCCCAAATGACTGAAGATGGAAGTATGGGAGTAACAGGACTGTTATTGTGAACCGGAAAAAAACAGCGTGACAGGGCATCCGCCTTGGTATTCTTAGAACCTGGCCTGAAAGTGATAATAAATTTGAAACGAGTAAAGAATAAAGCCCAACGAGCCTGCCGGGCATTCAGCCGCTTAGCTGATTCGATGTATTGCAGGTTTTTATGGTCAGTCAATACTGAAATAGTATGTGTTGCTCCCTCCAGCTAATGCCTCCACTCCTCGAAAGCCCATTTTATTGCCAGTAACTCCCGGTTACCAACGTCATAGTTGGATTCAGCGGAGGAGAATTTCCTGGACATAAAGACACAAGGATGTAGTTCCAGAGACTCCGGATCCTTTTGAGATAGGATAGCCCCCACTCCAACCTCCGAGGCATCAACCTCCACAACGAAGGGCAATTCTGGATTGGGATGGGATGTCTGAGGACTGGAGCCGAGACAAAAGCTTGTTTCAGGGCCCGAAAGGACAACTCAGCTTCACGCGACCAGTTGGTAGGATCCGCTCCTTTCTTTGTCAGAGCCACAATGGGAGCAACCAGGTAGGAAAAAGAATGAATGAACCTCCTATAATAATTCGCAAACCCTAAAAAGCGCTGAATTGCTTTTAAATTGGTGGGTTGCGCCCAACTAAGGATGGCCTGGAGCTTCTTAGGTTCCATGAAAAATCCCCGAGGGGAAATAATGTACCCTAAAAAAGATACCTCCGTGACATGAAACTCACATTTCTCCAGCTTGGCATATAGATGATTCTCACGTAACTTTTGAAGAACCTGACGCACCTGGGTAACATGTTGTTCAATTGAGTCAGAATAAATCAGGATGTCGTCTAAGTAAACGACCACGAATTTCCCTAGGAAGTCACGGAGCACATTGTTAATGAGGTCCTGGAAAACTGCTGGAGCATTAGACAAGCCGAACGGCATCACCAGGTACTCGTAGTGACCTGACTGAGTACTGAAGGCCGTCTTCCACTCATCTCCAGACTTGATTCGGATGAGATTATACGCTCCTCTTAGGTCAATTTTAGAAAAAAATCACAGCCGAACGCAGCTGATCAAAGAGGACAGAAATCAGCGGCAGAGGATAAGTATTTTTTACTGAGATTTTATTCAGTGCTCTAAAGTCAATGCAAGGTCTAAGCGAGCCATCCTTTTTCTCCACAAAGAAGAAGCCTGCACTTAAAGGAGATTTTGATGGCCTAATAAATCCTTTCCCTAGGCTCTCCTTAACATAATCATTCATGGCCGCAGTTTCTGGCCCGGATAAAGCATATAACCTTCCCTTTGGCAATGCGGCACCAGGAATTAGCTCAATAGCACAATCATAAGGCCGATGTGGAGGCAGAATGTCTGCATTGCCCTTGGAGAACACATCAGCAAACTCTTGGTATTCCACGGGAATGAGTTCAGGAATGGCAGCTGCTATTCTGACTGGAAACGTAATACATTCCTTATCACAGCCAAGGGTGACCCAGAACCACTGGAACTGCTGGGCAATGGGTAAGGAAGAACTCGTTTTTTTCAGAATGAAGAGCTCCTACCGTAAGTAGTACAGGGGGTGTACAGAGGGAAATAACCCCATTGGACAGTGGACTCCCATCTAAGCCATGCATGGTGACACACCTACCCAAAGATAACTGAGGAATGCCTAAGGCCTTAGCCCAAGTTAAATCCATAAAGTTTCCTGCAGCTCCACTGTCAACAAAAGCCGACACCGAAGAACTGAGGCTGCCAAAGGAAACTTTAGCTGGGACTAAAAGGGAGTTATTCGAGGAGATAAGCTGCAGACCTAGGTGAACCCCCTCACAATTCACCTGGTCGAGGCGTTTCCCGACTTGTTCGGACAATTACGAGCAAAATGTCCCTTACCCCCACAGTACAAACAAAGACCAGAGTTTTGCCTTCTGGCTCTTTCTTCAGGAGACAGCCGGGAGAGACCCATCTGCATGGGCTCCTCTACGTCCTCAGGAATGGAATATACACATGGAGTTGACCTGACAGGTGCTCCTTTTCAGCCCTCCGCTCTCTGAGACGACGATCAATCTTAATAGAAAGCTCCATGAGTTTATCGAGAGTCTCAGGAGCGGGATACTGAAGGAGACTGTCTTTTATAGACTCTGATAAGCCGAGGCGAAACTGACTGCGCAGGGCTGGGTCATTTCAGCCACAGTCGTTCGACCAACGGCGAAACGCCGTACAATAAACCTCTGCAGGATTCCTACCCTGTCTGAGAGCGCTCAACTGACCTTCAGCGGATGCCTCTCTATCAGGGTCATCATACAATAGCCCTAAAGACCCAAAAAAGGCGTCTACTGAGAACAAGGCCGGATCCTCTGCTTTTAAACCAAATGCCCAGGTCTGAGGATCCCCCTGGAGCAAAGAAATAATAATCCCAACCCGCTGAGATTCAGTACCCGAGGAGATCGGTCTTAAACGAAAATAAAGTTTACAGGATTCTTTAAAATTAAAAAACTCTTTCCTATCACCAGAAAAACGGTCAGGCAAATGCATCTTTGGTTCAGGGACTACCTTCGGGGAAGTTCGCAAAAGATCTTCCTGCGACTTCACCCGAAGGGAAAGATCCTGAACCATCTGAGTAAGTTCTTGAATCTGGCTGACTAAGAGCTGACCAGGATTTGGCCCTAAACCTGTTGGATTCATGAGGCCGATAAACTCTTACAAAACTGAATGAGAAAAAAATTAAACCCCGTTTAATTTTAAGTTTTGGTGTGGCCGGTAATAATGTTATGATTCCCAGCACTCCTGACCAGAGGAGATCTTATGACAATGACCAGAGCGCTGGAATGGAATGCTGGTAACGGGAGCAGGAAAGACTAGTTGCCCCTGGCGCCCTAACTCTATTGTCTCACCCGTACTATCGGAAATCCCTTGCGAGACTATGGTTTCTTGAGCCCTTGGCAGCCACGTTTGAAGGGCGGATTATGTCTGCCCAACTCCGGTGCCCCCCGGTCTTAATGAGAGACAAAGGGAAATCCGAGGCAGGATGATAACAAGAGGACCTCTGACTGACAACAGGCCAGGGGCAACAAGCTAACTAGCAAAGACCTGAAGTATGTGCGGAAAAACCACCAGGGAAAAGGACAACCAAAAATCCACTTGTCCAATACTCCTACCCAGCAACGCCGGATACCAGAGTGGACCTGTGGAAGCGGAACCCTCCGCAAAATGCTCCAAAACACAAATAATAAATGGTAAAGTGGCCAAGCCGCAACACACGGCAAAGCCGCGACTCACGAACACCACTGGATGTTAAACGGTGATCAGTCAGGACTCCAGGAACAAGATGACAACTTCCGAGTACAGGACTACTGGAGACTGGAACGACCGGATACAGCAAGACTGGAAACAGACTCTCAGCAAACAAGGACAGCATGCAGGAAGCTATTACCGGCGTCTGTGAGAAGCCCTGAGAGTGCATATAAACAGGAGTCCTCCAATCAGCTGCTGACAGGGCTGATTACATAAATGCCGTGCAGCTGCCTTGCTGCACGGTCAGGAAACAGGTGCACAATCATTTTAACTGGACCCAGCAACGGGGAACGCGGTCCGCCAGTGGCGTCCCCGTTGCTAGGGTCCGTGCGGCTCAGTGCGCCCGGCGTCTAGCGTTGCCAGGGAGCCGGCGGCTGTACGCGTATGGCGTCCCTGGTTGCTAGGCGCCGGGCCGCACCGACGAGCGGACCCCGGCGCCTAACAATTTTACTGAACTTTTGTTTTTTGGATGTTACATGCTCTCTACTATGACATTGGGCATCGGCCTTGGCAGACGACGTTGATGGCATTTCATCGTCTCGGCCATGACTAGTGGCAGCAGCTTCAGCACGAGGTGGAAGTGGATCTTGATCTTTCCCTATTTTAACCTCCACATTTTTGTTCTCCATTTTTAATGTATGGAATTATATGCCAGTATCAATAGCAATGGCCTACTACTATATATACTGCGCACAACTGAAATGCACCACAAGTATGGATGGATAGTATACTTGACGACACAGAGGTAGGTAGAGCAGTGGCCTTCCGTACCGTACTGCTATATATACTGGTGGTCACTGTCAGCAAACTGCAAAACTAAAATGCACCACAGGTATAGAATCTAGATGGATAGTATACTTGACGACACAGAGGTAGGTAGAGCAGTGGCCTTCCGTACCATACTGCTATATATACTGGTGGTCACTGTCAGCAAACTGCAAAACTAAAATGCACCACAGGTATAGAATCTAGATGGATAGTATACTTGACGACACAGAGGTAGGTAGAGCAGTGGCCTTCCGTACCGTACTGCTATATATACTGGTGGTCACTGTCAGCAAACTGCAAAACTAAAATGCACCACAGGTATAGGATCTAGATGGATAGTATACTTGATGACACAGATGTAGGTAGAGCAGTGGCCTTCCGTACCGTACTGCTATATATACTGGTGGTCACTGTCAGCAAACTGCAAAACTAAAATGCACCACAGGTATAGAATCTAGATGGATAGTATACTTGACGACACAGAGGTAGGTAGAGCAGTGGTCTTCCGTACCGTACTGCTTTATATACTGGTGGTCACTGTCAGCAAACTGCAAAACTAAAATGCACCACAGGTATAGAATCTAGATGGATAGTATACTTGACGACACAGATGTAGGTAGAGCAGTGGCCTTCCGTACCGTACTGCTTTATATACTGGTGGTCACTGTCAGCAAAACTCTGCACTGTACTCCTCCTATATAATACTGCTGGTCCCCAGTCCCCACAATAAAGCAGTGTGAGCACAGATATATGCAGCACACTGAGCACAGATATGGAGCGTTTTTCAGGCAGACAACGACGGGAAGTGCGGTGAGCTAAATGGCTCAGGAGGCACTGTCTAGCACCAGAGCCAGATTTACACACAAAATATGAATCATAGCATACATCTGGGCATTATACACAGGTGCAGCATTATAAACTCCTGGAAATTTGGTGAGTTGTGATTAGAGATGTGTGGAAAGGATACACAGGTGAGGAACTGCCTCACCTGCCATAGACTTTTTACTCCAGAGTTTTGGCTGTAAAAATTATTAGAATAATGCAAAGAAGATATTTCAGACATATTCTTTGTATTTTACATATACTTTATACAGTCAAAACTCTGGCACAAACGTTAGTATGACAGGAAAGGCTCTGCCTCACCTGCCTCACCCCACCGCACGTCACGTATAATACTGGTGGTCACTGGTCAGCAAAACTCTGCACTGTACTCCTCCTATATAATACTGCTGGTCCCCAGTCCTTACAATAAAGCAGTGTGAGCACAGATATATGCAGCACACTGAGCACAGCGTATAATACTGGTGGTCACTGGTCAGCAAAACTCTGCACTGTACTCCTCCTATATAATACAGCTGCTCCCCAGTCCCCACAATTAAGCAATAAGAACAAATATTTGCAGCAACAATGAATAAACGGAGAGGACGCCAGCCACGTCCTCTCCCTAACATTTCCAATGCACGAGTGAAAATGGCGGCGACGCGCGGCTCCTTATATAGAATCCGAATGTCGCGAGAATCCGACAGCGGGATGATGACGTTCGGGCGCGCTCGGATTAACCGAGCCATACGGGAGAATCCGAGTATGCCTCAGACCCGTGTAAAATGGGTGAAGTTCGGGGGGGTTCGGTTTCCGAGGAACCGAACCCGCTAATCACTAATATATATATATATATATATACACACACACACACACACACACACACACACACACACACACACACACACACACACACACTGTGTTATATTAATATATATGACACACTATATCTATCTGTATGTATATATATGGCACTTACTTTCCAACATTAACAACCAGGGTGCTTTCCTTGACAGATACAGGAATAAATGGGTTCCCTGGGGTGACTTGACTTGCATGTCAATCACTAGCAACATAATAACCAGATGGCACTGCATGGATTTTTTTAGTGCAAATAAGGTGTATTCCAGAGCATTACATCATAGTGCAGGCACTACATCATCCTGCTGGAGAGCCGAGCATGCTGGCAGTGCACACACTTGACTTACCAGCAACACACAGCCGCCGGCGCTGCTAATCATCCAGGCTCCGAGTGTCAGTGACGTCCATGCAGCAACAAGCTGCCAGCACTCCTGCATTCCCGCTCCTGCTTTGCCGCTCGCGCTCCTCACAGCAGAGACAGGGTGGGCGGGGGGGACTCAGAGAGGAGGGACGGTCCAGACGCAGCGTCCTGTGTGACTAGTGCAACATCATTGCACTGCACAGGGACACTGGCTGAGTGACAGATGACCTAGGGGCTGGGCTGGGGGCACTGAGGGGTGACAACAGGGCCAGGGGGGCACGCTAGGGAGAAAAAAGGCAGTTACTGATTCCTTTTAAATACACAGCAGGCGGCCTGCGGCTTGTGCGATGCTGCGATTTATATAATTATTTAAATCCGACATGCTGCCGCCGCTGGACCTTGGGGCCCCTCACATCGATGGGGCCCGGGACGGGAGTCCCCTTTGACCCCCCCTGTCGCCGGGCCTGCTCATAGGTAAAAAAGCAGGAGGGAGAGCTCCATGCAGGGCAGTCGAGAGCCAGGATGGGCCCAGGTACTTTTCAGGGGATGTGGCCTAATCACAGGAGGTGAGGTCATGTACCCTTAGGAAAAAAAAATAAACAAAATTGTATTTTAAGTACCTCCATGGCCACACTGCAGCCCAGTACACAACGGCGTGTGATGGGCTGAGGAAAAGAGCTGCAGCTGCTGCTGCTAGGTAAGGAGAAGGGGCCTGGGCCCCTACTGGTACCTCACTGGGCCCCTCCATCAGACCTGGGCCTGGGTAATTTGTACCCTCTCCCCCCCCCCTCTCTCGGCACCACTGGCACCATGGCATGACAAATATAGAGCTACATTATACAGAGGAGTGGACAGTAAACAACCCATACTTGCCGATACTGTATTTCAAATCTCCTCTCCGGGAGATGCCCGGAGAGGAGAAGCAGATGGGCAGTGATGAGGGAGGGGCCAAGCTGATTGTATCAGTAGGCCCTGCCCACCCACCGGCTAAAGTCTGTGATTGGGCAACATTTGCGTAGTGGTGGGGTTAAAATGCAGCGATTAGCATATAATCACGTCATTAGGCTCCGCCCCTCCGCCGGGTCCGTGATTTTGCTGTGTTATTCTCCCTATTCTGCCTACTTCACTAGGAAGTGGGCAGAATGTGGGAGGGGTGCCCACTCTTCCGGGGGCTGCGGGGGACTACCCGAAAAACGGGTGTCTCCCGCAGAATCCGGGAGAGAAGGTAAGTATGAAACAACCGTGAGAATCGAACACCCCATTAAAGAATTATTTTTTATAAATCCCTTACTGACATATGCTAGCTACTGTTAGTACCACTAGCCTTATCTGCGTCCATCTCTTCACATGCTGGGGGCCGCACAGCACAGGGCAAGGCCGCACAGCGTGTGTGGTGCTGCCTCCTGATGCCTCTGCAATTGAACTAAGGTTGACCCCTCACCCTGCGCTGTCGGACGGTCTGCCACCATTTTTTAAATCGGAGCGACTGCGTGTGATGTCAGATGCCCTGGAAAAGCTCCCTGCGTGGCCCCATTCGGTCCTACCCACACCCCCAATGCTGCGTTGCCACCCCGCGAATGGCTACTGCTGACAATCACACTGCAGCAGCATTGTTCCTGGATGCGGGCACAATAAAGGCAAACTGCTCTGTGGGACGCAGCAGCGTCTATCTCCGAATAAAGCCCTATATGTGCTAATTAGAGATGTGCAAGGAGTCTGGTGTTTTGGTTCTAATTTCATCGGCATGTTTTGGTTTCCGTTTTGGACTTGCAAAACCACTCTCACGTGTTTTGGTTTAGAATTGAGATTTAAAATCTGAATCTACCGTTTTGGATTTATTGAAAATTGAAATAAATAAATAAAAGAAGAATTCCGAACCACAGGAAGATCCAAATCTGTTAGCAAACCAAAAAAGCAAGCAACTGGGCAAAACCATGTGCACTGCTGGGGAAGGGGGGGTTTAGATGTAACATGTGCAGAGAGATTTAGATTTGAGTGGGGTGTGTTCAAACTGAAATTTAAATTGCAGTGTAAAAATAAAGCAGCCAGTATTTACTAGAGATGAGCGGGTTCGGTTTCTCTGAATCCGAACCCGCACGAACTTCATGTTTTTTTTCACAGGTCCGAGCGACTCGGATCTTCCCGCCTTGCTCGGTTAACCCGAGCGCGCCCGAACGTCATCATGACGCTGTCGGATTCTCGCGAGACTCGGATTCTATATAAGGAGCCGCGCGTCGCCGCCATTTTCACACGTGCATTGAGATTGATAGGGAGAGGACGTGGCTGGCGTCCTCTCCATTTAGATTAGGAGAGAGAGAGAGAGATTGACCTGAGGCTGATACTGTAGAAGAGAGTGCAGAGTTTAGTGACTGACCACAGTGACCACCAGCAGTGCAGTTGTTTTATTTAATATATCCGTTCTCTGCCTGAAAAAAACGGTACACACAGTGACTCAGTCACATACCATATCTGTGTGCACTGCTCAGCCCAGTGTGCTGCATGCCTGCATCATCTATGTATATATTATATATCTGACTGTGCTCAGCTCACACAGCTTATAATTGTGGGGGAGACTGGGGAGCACTGCAGTGCCAGTTATAGGTTATAGCAGGAGCCAGGAGTACAAGACAGTCACATACCATATCTGTGTGCACTGCTCAGCCCAGTGTGCTGCATCATCTATGTATATATTATATATCTGACTGTGCTCAGCTCACACAGCTTATAATTGTGGGGGAGACTGGGGAGCACTGCAGTGCCAGTTATAGGTTATAGCAGGAGCCAGGAGTACATATTATATTAAAATTAAACAGTGCACACTTTTGCTGCAGGAGTGCCACTGCCAGTGTGACTGACCAGTGACCTGACCACACTGACCACCAGTATAGTTAGTAGTATACTATATTGTGATTGCCTGAAAAAGTTAAACACTCATCGTGTGACTTCACTTGTGTGGTGTTTTTTTTTTTATTCTATAAAAAACTCATTCTGCTGACAGACAGTGTCCAGCAGGTCCGTCATTATATAATATATATACCTGTCCGGCTGCAGTAGTGATATATATATATTTTTTATATCATTATTTATCATCCAGTCGCAGCAGACACAGTACGGTAGTTCACGGCTGTAGCTACCTCTGTGTCGGCACTCGGCAGTCCATCCATAATTGTATACCACCTACCCGTGGTTTTTTTTTCTTTCTTCTTTATACATACATACTACTACATCTCTTTATCAACCAGTCTATATTAGCAGCAGACACAGTACAGTACGGTAGTTCACGGCTGTGGCTACCTCTGTGTCGGCACTCGGCAGTCCGTCCATAATTGTATACCACCTAACCGTGGTTTTTTTTTCTTTCTTCTTTATACATACATACTACGACATCTCTTTATCAACCAGTCTATATTAGCAGCAGACACAGTACAGTACGGTAGTTCACGGCTGTGGCTACCTCTGTGTCGGCACTCGGCAGTCCGTCCATAATTGTATACCACCTAACCGTGGTTTTTTTTTCTTTCTTCTTCATACATACATACTACGACATCTCTTTATCAACCAGTCTATATTAGCAGCAGACACAGTACAGTACGGTAGTTCACGGCTGTGGCTACCTCTGTGTCGGCACTCGGCAGTCCGTCCATAATTGTATACCACCTAACCGTGGTTTTTTTTTCTTTCTTCTTTATACATACATACTACGACATCTCTTTATCAACCAGTCTATATTAGCAGCAGACACAGTACAGTACGGTAGTTCACGGCTGTGGCTACCTCTGTGTCGGCACTCGGCAGTCCGTCCATAATTGTATACCACCTAACCGTGGTTTTTTTTTCTTTCTTCTTTATACATACATACTACTACATCTCTTTATCAACCAGTCTATATTAGCAGCAGACACAGTACAGTACGGTAGTTCACGGCTGTGGCTACCTCTGTGTCGGCACTCGGCAGTCCGTCCATAATTGTATACCACCTACCCGTGTTTTTTTTTCTTTCTTCTTCATACATACATACTACGACATCTCTTTATCAACCAGTCTATATTAGCAGCAGACACAGTACAGTACGGTAGTTCACGGCTGTGGCTACCTCTGTGTCGGCACTCGGCAGTCCGTCCATAATTGTATACCACCTAACCGTGGGTTTTTTTTCTTTCTTCTTCATACATACATACTACGACATCTCTTTATCAACCAGTCTATATTAGCAGCAGACACAGTACGGTAGTTCACGGCTGTAGCTACCTCTGTGTCGGCACTCGGCAGTCCGTCCATAATTGTATACTAGTATCCATCCATCTCCATTGTTTACCTGAGGTGCCTTTTAGTTGTGCCTATTAAAATATGGAGAACAAAAATGTTGAGGTTCCAAAATTAGGGAAAGATCAAGATCCACTTCCACCTCGTGCTGAAGCTGCTGCCACTAGTCATGGCCGAGACGATGAAATGCCAGCAACGTCGTCTGCCAAGGCCGATGCCCAATGTCATAGTACAGAGCATGTCAAATCCAAAACACCAAATATCAGTAAAAAAAGGACTCCAAAACCTAAAATAAAATTGTCGTCGGAGAAGCGTAAACTTGCCAATATGCCATTTACCACACGGAGTGGCAAGGAACGGCTGAGGCCCTGGCCTATGTTCATGGCTAGTGGTTCAGCTTCACATGAGGATGGAGGCACTCAGCCTCTCGCTAGAAAAATGAAAAGACTCAAGCTGGCAAAAGCAGTAGCACCGCAAAGAACTGTGCGTTCTTCGAAATCCCAAATCCACAAGGAGAGTCCAATTGTGTCGGTTGCGATGCCTGACCTTCCCAACACTGGACGTGAAGAGCATGCGCCTTCCACCATTTGCACGCCCCCTGCAAGTGCTGGAAGGAGCACCCGCAGTCCAGTTCCTGATAGTCAGATTGAAGATGTCAGTGTTGAAGTACACCAGGATGAGGAGGATATGGGTGTTGCTGGCGCTGGGGAGGAAATTGACCAGGAGGATTCTGATGGTGAGGTGGTTTGTTTAAGTCAGGCACCCGGGGAGACACCTGTTGTCCGTGGGAGGAATATGGCCGTTGACATGCCTGGTGAAAATACCAAAAAAATCAGCTCTTCGGTGTGGAACTATTTCAACAGAAATACGGACAACAGGTGTCAAGCCGTGTGTTCCCTTTGTCAAGCTGTAATAAGTAGGGGTAAGGACGTTAACCACCTTGGAACATCCTCCCTTATACGTCACCTGCAGCGCATTCATAATAAGTCAGTGACAAGTTCAAAAACTTTGGGTGACAGCGGAAGCAGTCCACTGACCAGTAAATCCCTTCCTCTTGTAACCAAGCTCACGCAAACCACCCCACCAACTCCCTCAGTGTCAATTTCCTCCTTCCCCAGGAATGCCAATAGTCCTGCAGGCAATGTCACTGGCAATTCTGACGAGTCCTCTCCTGCCTGGGATTCCTCCGATGCATCCTTGCGTGTAACGCCTACTGCTGCTGGCGCTGCTGTTGTTGCTGCTGGGAGTCGATGGTCATCCCAGAGGGGAAGTCGTAAGCCCACTTGTACTACTTCCAGTAAGCAATTGACTGTTCAACAGTCCTTTGCGAGGAAGATGAAATATCACAGCAGTCATCCTGCTGCAAAGCGGATAACTGAGGCCTTGACAACTATGTTGGTGTTAGACGTGCGTCCGGTATCCGCCGTTAGTTCACAGGGAACTAGACAATTTATTGAGGCAGTGTGCCCCCGTTACCAAATACCATCTAGGTTCCACTTCTCTAGGCAGGCGATACCGAGAATGTACACGGACGTCAGAAAAAGACTCACCAGTGTCCTAAAAAATGCAGTTGTACCCAATGTCCACTTAACCACGGACATGTGGACAAGTGGAGCAGGGCAGGCTCAGGACTATATGACTGTGACAGCCCACTGGGTAGATGTATGGACTCCCGCCGCAAGAACAGCAGCGGCGGCACCAGTAGCAGCATCTCGCAAACGCCAACTCTTTCCTAGGCAGGCTACGCTTTGTATCACCGGTTTCCAGAATACGCACACAGCTGAAAACCTCTTACGGCAACTGAGGAAGATCATCGCGGAATGGCTTACCCCAATTGGACTCTCCTGTGGATTTGTGGCATCGGACAACGCCAGCAATATTGTGTGTGCATTAAATATGGGCAAATTCCAGCACGTCCCATGTTTTGCACATACCTTGAATTTGGTGGTGCAGAATTATTTAAAAAACGACAGGGGCGTGCAAGAGATGCTGTCGGTGGCCAGAAAAATTGCGGGACACTTTCGGCGTACAGGCACCACGTACAGAAGACTGGAGCACCACCAAAAACTACTGAACCTGCCCTGCCATCATCTGAAGCAAGAAGTGGTAACGAGGTGGAATTCAACCCTCTATATGCTTCAGAGGTTGGAGGAGCAGCAAAAGGCCATTCAAGCCTATACAATTGAGCACGATATAGGAGGTGGAATGCACCTGTCTCAAGCGCAGTGGAGAATGATTTCAACGTTGTGCAAGGTTCTGATGCCCTTTGAACTTGCCACACGTGAAGTCAGTTCAGACACTGCCAGCCTGAGTCAGGTCATTCCCCTCATCAGGCTTTTGCAGAAGAAGCTGGAGACATTGAAGGAGGAGCTAACACGGAGCGATTCCGCTAGGCATGTGGGACTTGTGGATGGAGCCCTTAATTCGCTTAACAAGGATTCACGGGTGGTCAATCTGTTGAAATCAGAGCACTACATTTTGGCCACCGTGCTCGATCCTAGATTTAAAGCCTACCTTGGATCTCTCTTTCCGGCAGACACAAGTCTGCTGGGGTTGAAAGACCTGCTGGTGAGAAAATTGTCAAGTCAAGCGGAACGCGACCTGTCAACATCTCCTCCTTCACATTCTCCCGCAACTGGGGGTGCGAGGAAAAGGCTCAGAATTCCGATCCCACCCGCTGGCGGTGATGCAGGGCAGTCTGGAGCGACTGCTGATGCTGACATCTGGTCCGGACTGAAGGACCTGACAACGATTACGGACATGTCGTCTACTGTCACTGCATATGATTCTCTCACCATTGAAAGAATGGTGGAGGATTATATGAGTGACCGCATCCAAGTAGGCACGTCACACAGTCCATACTTATACTGGCAGGAAAAAGAGGCAATTTGGAGGCCATTGCACAAACTGGCTTTATTCTACCTAAGTTGCCCTCCCACAAGTGTGTACTCCGAAAGAGTGTTTAGTGCCGCCGCTCACCTTGTCAGCAATCGGCGTACGAGGTTACATCCAGAAAATGTGGAGAAGATGATGTTCATTAAAATGAATTATAATCAATTCCTCCGCGGAGACATTGACCAGCAGCAATTGCCTCCACAAAGTACACAGGGAGCTGAGATGGTGGATTCCAGTGGGGACGAATTGATAATCTGTGAGGAGGGGGATGTACACGGTGATATATCGGAGGGTGATGATGAGGTGGACATCTTGCCTCTGTAGAGCCAGTTTGTGCAAGGAGAGATTAATTGCTTCTTTTTTGGGGGGGGTCCAAACCAACCCGTCATATCAGTCACAGTCGTGTGGCAGACCCTGTCACTGAAATGATGGGTTGGTTAAAGTGTGCATGTCCTGTTTTGTTTATACAACATAAGGGTGGGTGGGAGGGCCCAAGGACAATTCCATCTTGCACCTCTTTTTTCTTTTATTTTTCTTTGCGTCATGTGCTGTTTGGGGAGGGTTTTTTGGAAGGGACATCCTGCGTGACACTGCAGTGCCACTCCTAAATGGGCCCGGTGTTTGTGTCGGCCACTAGGGTCGCTAATCTTACTCACACAGTCAGCTACCTCATTGCGCCTCTTTTTTTCTTTGCGTCATGTGCTGATTGGGGAGGGTTTTTTGGAAGGGACATCCTGCGTGACACTGCAGTGCCACTCCTAAATGGGCCCGGTGTTTGTGTCGGCCACTAGGGTCGCTAATCTTACTCACACAGTCAGCTACCTCATTGCGCCTCTTTTTTTCTTTGCGTCATGTGCTGATTGGGGAGGGTTTTTTGGAAGGGACATCCTGCGTGACACTGCAGTGCCACTCCTAAATGGGCCCGGTGTTTGTGTCGGCCACTAGGGTCGCTAATCTTACTCACACAGTCAGCTACCTCATTGCGCCTCTTTTTTTCTTTGCGTCATGTGCTGATTGGGGAGGGTTTTTTGGAAGGGACATCCTGCGTGACACTGCAGTGCCACTCCTAAATGGGCCCGGTGTTTGTGTCGGCCACTAGGGTCGCTAATCTTACTCACACAGTCAGCTACCTCATTGCGCCTCTTTTTTTCTTTGCGTCATGTGCTGATTGGGGAGGGTTTTTTGGAAGGGACATCCTGCGTGACACTGCAGTGCCACTCCTAGATGGGCCAGGTGTTTGTGTCGGCCACTAGTGTCGCTTAGCTTAGTCATCCAGCGACCTTGGTGCAAATTTTAGGACTAAAAATAATATTGTGAGGTGTGAGGTATTCAGAATAGACTGAAAATGAGTGGAAATTATGGTTTTTGAGGTTAATAATAATATGGGATCAAAATGACCCCCAAATTCTATGATTTAAGCTGTTTTTTAGTGTTTTTTTAAAAAAACACCCGAATCCAAAACACACCCGAATCCGACAAAAAAAATTCGGTGAGGTTTTGCCAAAACGCGGTCGAACCCAAAACACGGCCGCGGAACCGAACCCAAAACCAAAACACAAAACCCGAAAAATTTCAGGCGCTCATCTCTAGTATTTACCCTGCACAGAAACAATATAGTAACATACTGTACATACAGTACATAGTAACATAGTTTCTGAGGTTGAAAAAAGACGATTTTTCCATCGAGTTCAACCTGTTAGTGGTCTCCCACACTGAAATACTATTAAGACTAATTTTAACTGTATTGAATGTTTAGGCGTAAACTAAAATACTCAGTTTTTTATTACTATAGTGCATAATTTAACCACCATAAATAACCCTGTATATCCTTATTCATTAGGAATTTATCAAATTTATCAAACCCATTCTTAAAAGTAATGATCGAGTCCGCCATTACTACTCTCTCAGGCAGGGAATTCCAAATACGTATTGGCCCTCATTCCGAGTTGTTCGCTCGCAAGCTGCTTTTAGCAGCTTTACACGCGCTAAGCCGCCGCCTACTGGGAGTGAATCTTAGCATAGTAAAATTGCGAACGAAAGAATTCTCAAAATTGCGATTACACACCTCTTAGCAGTTTCTGAGTAGCTTCAACCTTACTCGGCATCTGCGATCAGTTCAGTGCTTGTCGTTCCTGGTTTGACGTCACAAACACACCCAGCGTTCGCTCAGACACTCCTCCGTTTCTCCAGCCACTCCCGCTTTTTTCCCAGAAACGGTAGCGTTTTTTCCCTCACGCCCATAAAACGGCCTGTTTCCGCCCAGAAACACCCACTTCCTGTCAATCACACTCCGATCGCCTCAACGAAGAAAAAGCCGTGATTAAAATACCTAACTGTATAGCAAATTTACTTGGCGCAGTCGCAGTGCGAACATTGCGCATGCGCACTAAGCGGAAAATCGCTGCGATGCGAAGAAATTTACCGAGCGAACAACTCGGAATGACCCCCATTGTCCGAACTGTGAAGAAACCTTTCCGTCTGTGTATTGACCCCTTATATATTTGTAAATGTTAATCATGTCCCCTCTTAATCTCATTTTTTCCAGTGTAAACATGCCTAGCCTAGCAAGCCTTTCCTCATATTTTGGAGTCTCCATCCCCATTATCAATTTGGCTGCTCGTCTCTGAACCTTTTCTAGTTCCAGGATATCCTTTTTGTAGTATGTTGCCCATAATGGTGCACAGTACTCGAGATGTGGCCTCACTAGTGATTTATATAATGGGAGTATACCCCACCCAAATCTAACATCTACCCCACCTGCATTGCATGGTTTTGTCCAGTTGCATGCTTTTTTTTTTGGTTTGCTGACAAACCTTAATAACCCCATTAGGTTCGGACTTCTATAAAACCGAATCACACATCTTTAGTGGCATCTTTAGTGGGGAAGCAGTCAAGATCCCGCTGACGGGATCCCGGCAGTCAGAACACCGATGCCGGAATACCGACTCTGGCATCCAGAATGGGTACACCATCCCAGCACCGGAATACCACCAGCCGGAACCCCGAGCAAGGAGAGACCAAGGTAAGGCAAGGCAAGGTAGGCAAGCTGCACGGTTGAGGTTAGGTTTAGGCTGCAGGGGGGGGGGGGGGGGGTTGGGTTAGTCTGCTTCCCGATGCTTAGGCTTCGTGGAGGGGGGCTGGGGTTAGGCACCCCCCTTGGAGGGTTAGGGTTAGGCTGCGGGGGGGTTTAGGTTTAGGCAGCGGGGAGAGGGGGTTAGGTTTAAGCGCCTATGCTGGGAGGTTAGGGTTAAGCTGCGCGGAGGGAGGGTTATGGTTAGGGGTTGGGGAGAGGGGAGAACAACCCTTACTCATCCCTGCTGTTGACTTCGTACACTTCGGATCCCGATCGTCGGTATTTCGAACGTCGGGATCCCATGTGCCGGTAAATCATACTGCTCCCCATTAGTGCTACTCTATTAGTGTGGTAATTGTAATGATTTTATCTGTATCTAAATGTCATACAATAATGTGATCTGATATGAAAATAAAGCATTTTTCAATAATTATATTCCAGATTGAAATGCACAGACAAAGGCATTGCCATGCTTGACAGACAAACACAGATTTTACCATTGGTGCTTTAGCATTTGTTCATAAATCCTACGATCCAACAAGTGATCCTTATCAAAAGCCATGAAAAATATAAGGAGTAGGCTTTCTACACTGCTGTCCTAAACATGTATTAAATTGGTATTCTCTGCTTCAGTGGACAACCTATCTAGAAGTGTTAAAGGGATTGAGATGCTCAGCTATTATTTATGGTTGACAGACAGTTTGGTAACACAACAATGCTCTAGTTATCTTGGGAAACATTTGTAACTGACTTAGGCCATAAAATGAAAACAACAGACCACATTCTGTCATGAAAGACACTTGAAACAAATATACTGTGAATGCATAGCTGGCCAAAGTAGACATAAAAAGCAATCGAATAATTCATCACTATTTATCATTTATCTGCACCAATAGCAGTCATGTCCTGCTTCATGTTCATAGGGGTATTATAATTTACAGCAAAATGTTATCTGCTTGCATAAGGAGATTTAAAGGCGAAGGGCAGAATAATATAAACAATAATGACAACAAAAGCAGCAGCAACAACAACAACAACAACAACAACAACAACAACAACAGTTTGTAGTGTACAAAGACAGAAAGACACAAACCGGCTCAAAAGCAAATAAACAAGGAGGGAGGGAGAAGGCAGGAAAAGAAGTTGGACAATGTGGGTTAGTAAGTGTAAAAAGGAATGTGCATATAAAACAGATGTTTTGGGCCGCAGTCTGTATGTTAACTGGGCTGCACAAAACGAGTCCCTTCACCAAAAAAGAACCAAAGACGAAGGGAGATATGTACTAAGCAGTAAAAAGAGTGGAGAAGTCAGCCAGTGGAGTAGTTGCCCATAGCAACCTATCAGCATTGAAGTAACACTTAAAAATTGCATGCTATAAAATTATAAAGAGCAGCTGATTGGTTGCCATGGGCAAATTCACAACTGGCTCACTTCTCCACTCTTTTCACTGCTTAGTTCATCTCCCCTAAGGGGTATCCAATTATGTGTGAACATTTATCGTGCCTAATTGTCCCGTCGGGGGCTATCCAATTAGCCCTGTAAAGCCGCAGCTCATGCCGGTTTATTGGAGATTTTGTTTCACCTGCCTCAGGCATGTGAAATCAAATCCCCAGAAACATCCCTATTATCACCCATGTGTTTTCGGGAGAGAATGTATTTTTTTAGTTTAGTTTTTATAGTTAGAATTCTCATGCTTCCTCTACAGGAGCAAATAATGCCATCAGTAAAGTGTCTGCTGTTAGTGTAACAGGTCATGGGTTCTAATCCTGGGTATGACTGCTAAGAAATGTGTGATTTAAAATAAAAGACAATGAAATGTATAGATACAGTATATACATTTTTTTCAGAACACTACACACACACACACACACACACACACACACACACACACACACACACACACACACACACACACACACACACACACACACACACACACACACACCTTAATATAGGAAATAGGGGGGCACCAATATTTATCTTGCCTCCGGGCAACTAGGATGAACTTACGCCACTGTATGTATGTATGTATGTATGTATGTGTTTGTATTAGAGATGTGCGGCGGGCACTTTTTGTGTTTTGTGTTTTGGCTCTAATTCCCAGCTCGTGTTTTGGTTTTGGATTGGTTTTGCCAAAACCACTAGAGATGAGCGGGTTCGGTTTCTCTGAATCCGAACCCGCACGAACTTCATGTTTTTTTCACGGGTCCGAGCAGACTCGGATCCTCCCGCCTTGCTCGGTTAACCCGAGCGCGCCCGAACGTCATCATGACGCTGTCGGATTCTCGCGAGACTCGGATTCTATATAAGGAGCCGCGCGTCGCCGCCATTTTCACACGTGCATTGAGATTGATAGGGAGAGGACGTGGCTGGCGTCCTCTCCATTTAGATTAGGGTTGAGAGAGAGAGAGAGAGATTGACCTGAGGCTGTGATACTGTAGAAGAGAGTGCAGAGTTTAGTGACTGACGACCACAGTGACCACCAGACAGTGCAGTTGTTTGTTTTATTTAATATATCCGTTCTCTGCCTGAAAAAAACGATACACACAGTGACTCAGTCACATACCATATCTGTGTGCACTGCTCAGCCCAGTGTGCTGCATCAATGTATATATATATCTGACTGTGCTCAGCTCACACAGCTTATAATTGTGGGGGAGACTGGGGAGCACTGCAGTGCCAGTTATAGGTTATAGCAGGAGCCAGGAGTACATAATATTATATTAAAATTAAACAGTGCACACTTTTGCTGCAGGAGTGCCACTGCCAGTGTGACTAGTGACCAGTGACCTGACCACCAGTATATATAATATTAGTAGTATACTATCTCTTTATCAACCAGTCTATATTAGCAGCAGACACAGTACAGTGCGGTAGTTCACGGCTGTGGCTACCTCTGTGTCGGCACTCGGCAGCCCGTCCATAATTGTATATACCACCTAACCGTGGTTTTTTTTTCTTTCTTTATAGTCATACTAGTTACGAGTATACTATCTCTTTATCAACCAGTCTATATTAGCAGCAGACACTGTACAGTGCGGTAGTTCACGGCTGTGGCTACCTCTGTGTCGGCACTCGGCAGCCCGTCCATAATTGTATATACCACCTAACCGTGGTTTTTTTTTCTTTCTTTATACATACATACTAGTTACGAGTATACTATCTCTTTATCAACCAGTCTATATTAGCAGCAGACACAGTACAGTGCGGTAGTTCACGGCTGTGGCTACCTCTGTGTCGGCACTCGGCAGCCCGTCCATAATTGTATATACCACCTAACCGTGGTTTTTTTTTCTTTCTTTATACATACATACTAGTTACGAGTATACTATCTCTTTATCAACCAGTCTATATATTAGCAGCAGACACAGTACAGTGCGGTAGTTCACGGCTGTGGCTACCTCTGTGTCGGCACTCGGCAGCCCGTCCATAATTGTATATACCACCTAACCGTGGTTTTTTTTTCTTTCTTTATACATACATACTAGTTACGAGTATACTATCTCTTTATCAACCAGTCTATATATTAGCAGCAGACACAGTACAGTGCGGTAGTTCACGGCTGTGGCTACCTCTGTGTCGGCACTCGGCAGCCCGTCCATAATTGTATATACCACCTAACCGTGGTTTTTTTTTCTTTCTTTATACATACATACTAGTTCCGAGTATACTATCTCTTTATCAACCAGTCTATATTAGCAGTAGACACAGTACAGTGCGGTAGTTCACGGCTGTGGCTACCTCTGTGTCGGCACTCGGCAGCCCGTCCATAATTGTATATACCACCTAACCGTGGTTTTTTTTTCTTTCTTTATACATACATACTAGTTACGAGTATACTATCTCTTTATCAACCAGTCTATATATTAGCAGCAGACACAGTACAGTGCGGTAGTTCACGGCTGTGGCTACCTCTGTGTCGGCACACGGCAGCCCGTCCATAATTGTATATACCACCTAACCGTGGTTTTTTTTCTTTCTTTATAGTCATACTAGTTACGAGTATACTATCTCTTTATCAACCAGTCTATATTAGCAGCAGACACAGTACAGTGCGGTAGTTCACGGCTGTGGCTACCTCTGTGTCGGCACTCGGCAGCCCGTCCATAATTGTATATACCACCTAACCGTGGTTTTTTTTTCTTTCTTTATACATACATACTAGTTACGAGTATACTATCTCTTTATCAACCAGTCTATATATTAGCAGCAGACACAGTACAGTGCGGTAGTTCACGGCTGTGGCTACCTCTGTGTCGGCACTCGGCAGCCCGTCCATAATTGTATATACCACCTAACCGTGTTTTTTTTTTCTTTCTTTATACATACATACTAGTTACGAGTATACTATCTCTTTATCAACCAGTCTATATATTAGCAGCAGACACAGTACAGTGCGGTAGTTCACGGCTGTGGCTACCTCTGTGTCGGCACTCGGCAGCCCGTCCATAATTGTATATACCACCTAACCGTGGTTTTTTTTCTTTCTTTATACATACATACTAGTTACGAGTATACTATCTCTTTATCAACCAGTCTATATATTAGCAGCAGACACAGTACAGTGCGGTAGTTCACGGCTGTGGCTACCTCTGTGTCGGCACTCGGCAGCCCGTCCATAATTGTATATACCACCTAACCGTGGTTTTTTTTTCTTTCTTTATACATACATACTAGTTACGAGTATACTATCTCTTTATCAACCAGTCTATATATTAGCAGCAGACACAGTACAGTGCGGTAGTTCACGGCTGTGGCTACCTCTGTGTCGGCACTCGGCAGCCCGTCCATAATTGTATACTAGTATCCAATCCATCCATCTCCATTGTTTACCTGAGGTGCCTTTTAGTTGTGCCTATTAAAATATGGAGAACAAAAATGTTGAGGTTCCAAAATTAGGGAAAGATCAAGATCCACTTCCACCTCGTGCTGAAGCTGCTGCCACTAGTCATGGCCGAGACGATGAAATGCCAGCAACGTCGTCTGCCAAGGCCGATGCCCAATGTCATAGTACAGAGCATGTCAAATCCAAAACACCAAATATCAGTAAAAAAAGGACTCCAAAACCTAAAATAAAATTGTCGGAGGAGAAGCGTAAACTTGCCAATATGCCATTTACCACACGGAGTGGCAAGGAACGGCTGAGGCCCTGGCCTATGTTCATGGCTAGTGGTTCAGCTTCACATGAGGATGGAAGCACTCAGCCTCTCGCTAGAAAAATGAAAAGACTAAAGCTGGCAAAAGCAGTAGCACCGTAAAGAACTGTGCGTTCTTCGAAATCCCAAATCCACAAGGAGAGTCCGACTCCAATTGTGTCGGTTGCGATGCCTGACCTTCCCAACACTGGACGTGAAGAGCATGCGCCTTCCACCATTTGCACGCCCCCTGCAAGTGATGGAAGGAGCACCCGCAGTCCAGTTCCTGATAGTCAGATTGAAGATGTCAGTGTTGAAGTACACCAGGATGAGGAGGATATGGGTGTTGCTGGCGCTGGGGAGGAAATTGACCAGGAGGATTCTGATGGTGAGGTGGTTTGTTTAAGTCAGGCACCCGGGGAGACACCTGTTGTCCGTGGTAGGAATATGGCCGTTGACATGCCTGGTGAAAATACCAAAAAAATCAGCTCTTCGGTGTGGAAGTATTTCACCAGAAATGCGGACAACAGGTGTCAAGCCGTGTGTTCCCTTTGTCAAGCTGTAATAAGTAGGGGTAAGGACGTTAACCACCTCGGAACATCCTCCCTTATACGTCACCTGTAGCGCATTCATAATAAGTCAGTGACAAGTTCAAAAACTTTGGGTGACAGCGGAAGCAGTCCACTGACCAGTAAATCCCTTCCTCTTGTAACCAAGCTCACGCAAACCACCCCACCAACTCCCTCAGTGTCAATTTCCTCCTTCCCCAGGAATGCCAATAGTCCTGCAGGCAATGTCACTGGCAATTCTGACGAGTCCTCTCCTGCCTGGGATTCCTCCGATGCATCCTTGCGTGTAACGCCTACTGCTGCTGGCGCTGCTGTTGTTGCTGCTGGGAGTCGATGGTCATCCCAGAAGGGAAGTCGTAAGCACACTTTTACTACTTCCACCAAGCAATTGACTGTCCAACAGTCCTTTGCGAGGAAGATGAAATATCACAGCAGTCATCCTGTTGCAAAGCGGATAACTGAGGCCTTGACAACTATGTTGGTGTTAGACGTGCGTCCGGTATCCGCCGTTAGTTCACAGGGAACTAGACAATTTCTTGAGGTAGTGTGCCCCCGTTACCAAATACCATCTAGGTTCCACTTCTCTAGGCAGGCGATACCGAGAATGTACACGGACGTCAGAAAAAGACTCACCAGTGTCCTAAAAAATGCAGTTGTACCCAATGTCCACTTAACCACGGACATGTGGACAAGTGGAGCAGGGCAGGGTCAGGACTATATGACTGTGACAGCCCACTGGGTAGATGTATGGACTCCCGCCGCAAGAACAGCAGCGGCGGCACCAGTAGCAGCATCTCGCAAACGCCAACTCTTTCCTAGGCAGGCTACGCTTTGTATCACCGGTTTCCAGAATACGCACACAGCTGAAAACCTCTTACGGCAACTGAGGAAGATCATCGCGGAATGGCTTACCCCAATTGGACTCTCCTGTGGATTTGTGGCATCGGACAACGCCAGCAATATTGTGTGTGCATTAAATCTGGGCCAATTCCAGCACGTCCCATGTTTTGCACATACCTTGAATTTGGTGGTGCAGAATTTTTTAAAAAACGACAGGGGCGTGCAAGAGATGCTGTCGGTGGCCAGAAGAATTGCGGGACACTTTCGGCGTACAGGCACCACGTACAGAAAACTGGAGCACCACCAAAAACTACTGAACCTGCCCTGCCATCATCTGAAGCAAGAAGTGGTAACGAGGTGGAATTCAACCCTGTATATGCTTCAGAGGTTGGAGGAGCAGCAAAAGGCCATTCAAGCCTATACAATTGAGCACGATATAGGAGGTGGGATGCACCTGTCTCAAGCGCAGTGGAGAATGATTTCAACGTTGTGCAAGGTTCTGATGCCCTTTGAACTTGCCACACGTGAAGTCAGTTCAGACACTGCCAGCCTGAGTCAGGTCATTCCCCTCATCAGGCTTTTGCAGAAGAAGCTGGAGACATTGAAGGAGGAGCTAACACGGAGCGATTCCGCTAGGCATGTGGGACTTGTGGATGGAGCCCTTAATTCGCTTAGCAAGGATTCACGGGTGGTCAATCTGTTGAAATCAGAGCACTACATTTTGGCCACCGTGCTCGATCCTAGATTTAAAGCCTACCTTGGATCTCTCTTTCCGGCAGACACAAGTCTGCTGGGGTTCAAACACCTGCTGGTGAGTAAATTGTCAAGTCAAGCGGAACGCGACCTGTCAACAACATCTCCTCCTTCACATTCTCCCGCAACTGGGGGTGCGAGGAAAAGGCTCAGAATTCCGAGCCCACCCGCTGGCGGTGATGCAGGGCAGTCTGGAGCGACTGCTGATGCTGACATCTGGTCCGGACTGAAGGACCTGACAACGATTACGGACATGTCGTCTTCTGTCACTGCATATGATTCTCTCCCCATTGAAAGAATGGTGGAGGATTATATGAGTGACCGCATCCAAGTAGGCACGTCACACAGTCCGTACTTATACTGGCAGGAAAAAGAGGCAATTTGGAGGCCCTTGCACAAACTGGCTTTATTCTACCTAAGTTGCCCTCCCACAAGTGTGTACTCCGAAAGAGTGTTTAGTGCCGCCGCTCACCTTGTCAGCAATCGGCGTACGAGGTTACATCCAGAAAATGTGGAGAAGATGATGTTCATTAAAATGAATTATAATCAATTCCTCCATGGAGACATTGACCAGCAGCAATTGCCTCCACAAAGTACACAGGGAGCTGAGATGGTGGATTCCAGTGGGGACGAATTGATAATCTGTGAGGAGGGGGATGTACACGGTGATATATCGGAGGATGATGATGAGGTGGACATCTTGCCTCTGTAGAGCCAGTTTGTGCAAGGAGAGATTAATTGCTTCTTTTTTGGTGGGGGTCCAAACCAACCCGTCATATCAGTCACAGTCGTGTGGCAGACCCTGTCACTGAAATGATGGGTTGGTTAAAGTGTGCATGTCCTGTTTATACAACATAAGGGTGGGTGGGAGGGCCCAAGGACAATTCCATCTTGCACCTCTTTTTTCTTTTCTTTTTCTTTGAGTCATGTGCTGTTTGGGGAGGGTTTTTTGGAAGGGACATCCTGCGTGACACTGCAGTGCCACTCCTAGATGGGCCCGGTGTTTGTGTCGGCCACTAGGGTCGCTTATCTTACTCACACAGCTACCTCATTGCGCCTCTTTTTTTCTTTGCGTCATGTGCTGTTTGGGGAGGGTTTTTTGGAAGGGACATCCTGCGTGACACTGCAGTGACACTCCTAGATGGGCCCGGTGTTTGTGTCGGCCACTAGGGTCGCTTATCTTACTCACACAGCTACCTCATTGCGCCTCTTTTTTTCTTTGCGTCATGTGCTGTTTGGGGAGGGTTTTTTGGAAGGGACATCCTGCGTGACACTGCAGTGCCACTCCTAGATGGGCCCGGTGTTTGTGTCGGCCACTAGGGTCGCTAATCTTACTCACACAGCTACCTCATTGCGCCTCTTTTTTTCTTTGCGTCATGTGCTGTTTGGGGAGGGTTTTTTGGAAGGGCCATCCTGCGTGACACTGCAGTGCCACTCCTAGATGGGCCCGGTGTTTGTGTCGGCCACTAGGGTCGCTTATCTTACTCACACAGCGACCTCGGTGCAAATTTTAGGACTAAAAATAATATTGTGAGGTGTGAGGTATTCAGAATAGACTGAAAATGAGTGGAAATTATGGTTTTTGAGGTTAATAATACTTTGGGATCAAAATGACCGCCAAATTCTATGATTTAAGCTGTTTTTTAGGTTTTTTGGAAAAAAACACCCGAATCCAAAACACACCCGAATCCGACAAAAAAAATTCGGTGAGGTTTTGCCAAAACGCGGTCGAACCCAAAACACGGCCGCGGAACCGAACCCAAAACCAAAACACAAAACCCGAAAAATTTCCGGCGCTCATCTCTAAAAACCACCCTTTCATGTTTTGGTTTTGGATCTGGATGATTTATGAAAAAAATATAAAAACGGCTAAAATCACAGAATTTTGGGGTAATTCTGATCCTACGGTATTAGTAACCTCAATAACATTCATTTCTACTCATTTCCAGTCTATTCTGAACACCTCCCTATATTGTTTTTAGGCCAAATGGTTGCACTGAGGTCGCTGTATGACTAAGCTAAGCGACACGAGTGTGCAGCACAAACACCTGGCCCATCTAGGAGTGGCACTGCAGTGGCAGACAAGATGGTAGATTTAAAAAATAGGCCCCAAACAGCACATGATGCAAAGAAGGAAAAGAAGTTCACCGATGTTGCTGTATGACTAAGCTAAGCGACACAACCACCTGGCCCATCTAGTAGTGGCATGCAGTGGCTGAATGTCGAAAGTGGCCCGCAATTTTTCAATCCACTGACAGCATCTCCTGCACGCCCCTGTCATTTTTTTAAAATTATGCAATTGGTGGACTTATACGCCAGTACCTCTGGACTAATACAGCAGTACCCCTGGACTTATACGGCAGTGTCAGACAAGATGGCACTTTAAAAAACCATGCCCCAAACAGCACATGATGAAAAGATGAAAAAGAGGTGCACCAAGGTTGCTGTATGACTAAGCTAAGCGACACAAGTGTGCGACACAAACACCTGGCCCATCTAGGAGTGGCACTGCAGTGTCAGACAGGAGGGCATATATACAAAAAAAAAGGCCCCAAACAGCACATCATGCAATGATGTAAAAGAGGTGCAATGAGGTAGCTGTATGACTAAGCTAAGTGACACAAACAATTGGCCCATCTAGCAGTGGCATTTCAGTGTCACACAGGATGGCACTTAAAAAAAAATAGTACCCAAACAGAACATAATGCCAAGAAGTAAAAGAGGGCAATGAGGTAGCTGTATAACTAAGCTAAGTGACACAAGTGTACAGCACAAACACCAGGCCCATCTAGGGTTGGCACTGCAGTCCCACTGCACTAATGGTGGATACCGGATGCACGTCTAGCACCAGCATAGTTGTTATGGCCTCAGTAATCCGCTTTGCAACAGGGTATATATAAATACGGCAGTATCACTGGAATTATAAGGCAGTACCACTAGACATATACGGCAGTATCACTGGAATTATACGACAGTATCACTGGAATTATACGGCAGGATCACTGGACTTATACGCCAGTACACCTGGAATTGTACGGCAGGCTCACTGGAATTATATGGAAGCATCACTGGACTTATACGGCAGTACCGCTGGACATATACGGCAGTATCAATGGACATATACGGCAGTATCACTGGACATATATACGGCAGTATAACTGGACTGGACTTATACGCCAGTATCACTGGAATTATACGGCAGGATCACTGGAATTATACTGCAGGATCACTGGAGTTATACAGCAGGATCACTGGAATTATACGGCAGTACCGCTATACATGTACAGCAGAATCAATGGACATACACGGCAGTATCAATGAACATATACGGCAGTATCACTGGACATATACGGCAGTCTGAAAATGGCGGGGACGCGCGGCTCCTTATATGGAATCCAAACCCCGTGAGAATCCGACAGCGGGATGACAACGTTTTGCCTCGTTCTGGTATAAAAGTCAGTTGGGAAAACCCGGCCTGACTCGGATCCAGGATCAGCTAGTGAAGTTCGGGTGGGTTCGGTTCTCTGAGAACCGAATTCGCTCATCTCTAGTTTGTATGTGTGTGTGTGTATTTATGTAAGGCCCTTTCCTATTCATTTTATATTAACTTGATCTTCTGAACAAAAGATATTTGCCAAATTCCCTCAAAGTGAGACATTGGAAAACAGAGAAATGAATGAAAGGAGTAAGTGTGAGAAATGAAGATGTGTGAGGAGGTTGTTGTAACATAAGGAAGTGGTAGACATTGAGAATGGAGTGATAAGAAAATTATAAAAATAGATCATTTTTATAATTACAGTTGCAGACTTTTTTTCTTGTTCAGTGGTAGAGTTCCCAAATAAATAAAAAAAAAAATTATCACAGGGTATAATAAATGAAAAGCTTTGCCTGGCTAAATGTTAATTACCAATCATTATGAGTGCCTATAGTGACATCTGTTGCATCCATATAGAATCTGCTATTCTTACTATGAGTACTGACGCAGTCTGAAGTTAGAGGCAGTGGTGATGTGTGACTACTATTTCACAATGCCCTCCTAGATGTCCTCCTGTGATGTAACATTTGTCAAGTCAGTGATGGTGGGTAGAGCCAGTACTAGAAGATGTCACTTCCTCAGAATGGCCAGGAACTCGAATGCAATCTAAGGCCCTCACTCCGAGTTGTTCGCTTGCTAGCAGATTTTAGCAGCATTGCACACGCTAGGCCGCCGCCCTCTGGGAGTGTATCTTCGCTTAGCATAATTGCGAATGAAAGATTAGCAGAATTGCGAATAGAAAATTCTTAGCAGTTTCTGAGTAGCTCGAGACTTACTCCTACACTGCGATCAGCTTAGCCCCTTTCGTTCCTGGTTTGACGTCACAAACATGCCCTGCGTTCGCCCAGCCACTCCCCCGTTTCTCCAGACACTCCCGCGTTTTTCCCTGACACGCCTGCGTTTTTTAGCCAACGCCGGGAAAAAGCTGAGTTGCCGCCCAGAAACGCCCCTTTCCTGTCAATCATTTACCGAACACCAGTGCGACTGAAAAGCACCGCAGACGCTACAGCAAAACAGCTAAGTTTTTTGTAAAATAACTAAGCGCATGCGCTCTGCATACCATGCGCATGCGCAGTTAGCGACTAATCGCAGTATAGCAAAAATCGGCAACGAGCTAAAAACTCGGAATGACCCCCTAAAGTACAATAGAGACTGATATATTTTGGCTCATGTTACTTCCAGTAGAGAGGAGTGACAGATGTGGATTGCCTTCCCTAGCCATGACATCCTACTTCTGCTAGTCTACCAAGGTGACCTGTAAATTGTATCATGCAACAGTCCACTTACAGAATATAGACATGGTGCTAACTTCACATATCAGAACAAAAATTTAGAAACTGCACAATTGAAGGATATAATAAATGCACATATATTTTTCTGTGCTCCATGGTAATAAAGCCTCATATTATGTGGATATTTGGATATTTACTATGTGAGCATTTTGTTATGAAGTAAGTATGAAAAAAAAAGGTTGAGAGTCTTGTCTGCATCCACATCCACAGGAGAACTAAAGGCATATTTTTATCAAAAAATATTTGCTGGATATCCCCCAAATCACCAATTCTGTGAGCTTGACACAAATATTAAGCATCTCTGGTATGTATCTAGAAAGGATTAGTAAATATTTAGGATGGACACCAGCAGATATCAGAGATAGATTTCTATGTCATTTGCTAAACTGTTGATTTACCTGACTCCAGAATGCTAAGCATTCTGGAGCTTGGCACCATTATCTATTGCAGAGCTGGATTAGAGTACCGTATGTGGGGTGCAGAGCGTTCAAGACAGCGGTGTACTTATAGTGTATATAAGTATACCCATTTTACACGGGTCCGAGGCATACTCGGATTCTCCCGTATAGAGATGAGCGGGTTCGGTTTCTTTGAATCCGAACCCGCACGAACTTCACTTTTTTTTTCACGGGTCCGAGCGACTCGGATCTTCCCGCCTTGCTCGGTTAACCCGAGCGCGCCCGAACGTCATCATGACGCTGTCGGATTCTCGCGAGACTCGGATTCTATATAAGGAGCCGCGCGTCGCCGCCATTTTCACACGTGCATTGAGATTGATAGGGAGAGGACGTGGTTGGCGTCCTCTCCATTTAGATTAGATTTAGAAGAGAGAGAGAGAGAGAGATTGCTGTGATACTGTAGATTAGAAGAGAGTGCAGACAGAGTTTAGTGACTGACGACCACAGTGACCAGTGACCACCAGAGACAGTGCAGTTGTTTGTTTTATTTAATATATCCGTTCTCTGCCTGAAAAAAACGATACACAGTCACACAGTGACTCAGTCTGTGTGCACTGCTCAGCCCAGTGTGCTGCACATCAATGTATTGTATATAAAGCTTATAATTGTGGGGGAGACTGGGGAGCACTGCAGGTTGTTATAGCAGGAGCCAGGAGTACATGATAAATAATATTATATTAAAATTAAACAGTGCACACTTTTGCTGCAGGAGTGCCACTGCCAGTGTGACTAGTGGTGACCAGTGCCTGACCACCAGTATATTAGTAGTATTGTATACTATCTCTTTATCAACCAGTCTATATTAGCAGCAGACACAGTACAGTGCGGTAGTTCACGGCTGTGGCTACCTCTGTGTCGGCACTCGGCAGGCAGTCCGTCCATCCATAATTGTATTATAATATATACCACCTAACCGTGGTTTTTTTTTCATTCTTTATACCGTCGTCATACTAGTTGTTACGAGTATACTACTATCTCTTTATCAACCAGTGTACAGTGCGGTAGTTCACGGCTGTGGCTACCTCTGTGTCGGCACTCGGCAGGCAGTCCGTCCAACCATAATTGTATTATATACCACCTAACCGTGGTTTTTTTTTCATTCTTTATACCGTCGTCATACTAGTTGTTACGAGTATACTACTATCTCTTTATCAACCAGTGTACAGTGCGGTAGTTTACGGCTGTGGCTACCTCTGTGTCGGCACTCGGCAGGCAGTCCGTCCATCCATAATTGTATTATAATATATACCACCTAACCGTGGTTTTTTTTTCATTCTTTATACCGTCGTCATACTAGTTGTTACGAGTATACTACTATCTCTTTATCAACCAGTGTACAGTGCGGTAGTTCACGGCTGTGGCTACCTCTGTGTCGGCACTCGGCAGGCAGTCCGTCCAACCATAATTGTATTATAATATATACCACCTAACCGTGGTTTTTTTTTCATTCTTTATACCGTCGTCATACTAGTTGTTACGAGTATACTACTATCTCTTTATCAACCAGTGTACAGTGCGGTAGTTCACGGCTGTGGCTACCTCTGTGTCGGCACTCGGCAGGCAGTCCGTCCAACCATAATTGTATTATATACCACCTAACCGTGGTTTTTTTTTCATTCTTTATACCGTCGTCATACTAGTTGTTACGAGTATACTACTATCTCTTTATCAACCAGTGTACAGTGCGGTAGTTCACGGCTGTGGCTACCTCTGTGTCGGCACTCGGCAGGCAGTCCGTCCAACCATAATTGTATTATAATATATACCACCTAACCGTGGGTTTTTTTTTCATTCTTTATACCGTCGTCATACTAGTTGTTACGAGTATACTACTATCTCTTTATCAACCAGTGTACAGTGCGGTAGTTCACGGCTGTGGCTACCTCTGTGTCGGCACTCGGCAGGCAGTCCGTCCATCCATAATTGTATTATAATATATACCACCTAACCGTGGTTTTTTTTTCATTCTTTATACCGTCGTCATACTAGTTGTTACGAGTATACTACTATCTCTTTATCAACCAGTGTACAGTGCGGTAGTTCACGGCTGTGGCTACCTCTGTGTCGGCACTCGGCAGGCAGTCCGTCCAACCATAATTGTATTATATACCACCTAACCGTGGTTTTTTTTTCATTCTTTATACCGTCGTCATACTAGTTGTTACGAGTATACTACTATCTCTTTATCAACCAGTGTACAGTGCGGTAGTTCACGGCTGTGGCTACCTCTGTGTCGGCACTCGGCAGGCAGTCCGTCCAACCATAATTGTATTATAATATATACCACCTAACCGTGGTTTTTTTTTCATTCTTTATACCGTCGTCATACTAGTTGTTACGAGTATACTACTATCTCTTTATCAACCAGTGTACAGTGCGGTAGTTCACGGCTGTGGCTACCTCTGTGTCGGCACTCGGCAGGCAGTCCGTCCATCCATAATTGTATTATATACCACCTAACCGTGGTTTTTTTATACCACCTAACCGTGGCAGTCCGTCCATAATTGTATACTAGTATCCAATCCATCCATCTCCATTGTTTACCTGAGGTGCCTTTTAGTTCTGCCTATAAAATATGGAGAACAAAAAAGTTGAGGTTCCAAAATTAGGGAAAGATCAAGATCCACTTCCACCTCGTGCTGAAGCTGCTGCCACTAGTCATGGCCGAGACGATGAAATGCCAGCAACGTCGTCTGCCAAGGCCGATGCCCAATGTCATAGTACAGAGCATGTCAAATCCAAAACACCAAATATCAGAAAAAAAAGGACTCCAAAACCTAAAATAAAATTGTCGGAGGAGAAGCGTAAACTTGCCAATATGCCATTTACCACACGGAGTGGCAAGGAACGGCTGAGGCCCTGGCCTATGTTCATGGCTAGTGGTTCAGCTTCACATGAGGATGGAAGCACTCAGCCTCTCGCTAGAAAACTGAAAAGACTCAAGCTGGCAAAAGCACCGCAAAGAACTGTGCGTTCTTTGAAATCCCAAATCCACAAGGAGAGTCCAATTGTGTCATTTGCGATGCCTGACCTTCCCAACACTGGACGTGAAGAGCATGCGCCTTCCACTATTTGCATGCCCCCTGCAAGTGCTGGAAGGAGCACCCGCAGTCCAGTTCCTGATAGTCAGATTGAAGATGTCAGTGTTGAAGTACACCAGGATGAGGAGGATATGGGTGTTGCTGGCGCTGGGGAGGAAATTGACCAGGAGGATTCTGATGGTGAGGTGGTTTGTTTAAGTCAGGCACCCGGGGAGACACCTGTTGTCCGTGGGAGGAATATGGCCGTTGACATGCCAGGTGAAAATACCAAAAAAATCAGCTCTTCGGTGTGGAGGTATTTCACCAGAAATGCGGACAACAGGTGTCAAGCCGTGTGTTCCCTTTGTCAAGCTGTAATAAGTAGGGGTAAGGACGTTAACCACCTCGGAACATCCTCCCTTATACGTCACCTGCAGCGCATTCATAATAAGTCAGTGACAAGTTCAAAAACTTTGGGTGACAGCGGAAGCAGTCCACTGACCAGTAAATCCCTTCCTCTTGTAACCAAGCTCACGCAAACTACCCCACCAACTCCCTCAGTGTCAATTTCCTCCTTCCCCAGGAATGCCAATAGTCCTGCAGGCCATGTCACTGGCAAGTCTGACGAGTCCTCTCCTGCCTGGGATTCCTCCGATGCATCCTTGCGTGTAACGCCTACTGCTGCTGGCGCTGCTGTTGTTGCCGCTGGGAGTCGATGGTCATCCCAGAGGGGAAGTCGTAAGCCCACTTGTACTACTTCCAGTAAGCAATTGACTGTTCAACAGTCCTTTGCGAGGAAGATGAAATATCACAGCAGTCATCCTACTGCAAAGCGGATAACTGAGTCCTTGACAACTATGTTGGTGTTAGACGTGCGTCCGGTATCCGCCGTTAGTTCACAGGGAACTAGACAATTTATTGAGGCAGTGTGCCCCCGTTACCAAATACCATCTAGGTTCCACTTCTCTAGGCAGGCGATACCGAGAATGTACACGGACGTCAGAAAAAGACTCACCAGTGTCCTAAAAAATGCAGTTGTACCCAATGTCCACTTAACCACGGACATGTGGACAAGTGGAGCAGGGCAGGGTCAGGACTATATGACTGTGACAGCCCACTGGGTAGATGTATGGACTCCCGCCGCAAGAACAGCAGCGGCGGCACCAGTAGCAGCATCTCGCAAACGCCAACTCTTTCCTAGGCAGGCTACGCTTTGTATCACCGCTTTCCAGAATACGCACACAGCTGAAAACCTCTTACGGCAACTGAGGAAGATCATCGCGGAATGGCTTACCCCAATTGGACTCTCCTGTGGATTTGTGGCATCGGACAACGCCAGCAATATTGTGTGTGCATTAAATATGGGCAAATTCCAGCACGTCCCATGTTTTGCACATACCTTGAATTTGGTGGTGCAGAATTTTTTTAAAAACGACAGGGGCGTGCAAGAGATGCTGTCGGTGGCCAGAAAAATTGCGGGACACTTTCGGCGTACAGGCACCACGTACAGAAGACTGGAGCACCACCAAAAACTACTGAACCTGCCCTGCCATCATCTGAAGCAAGAAGTGGTAACGAGGTGGAATTCAACCCTCTATATGCTTCAGAGGTTGGAGGAGCAGCAAAAGGCCATTCAAGCCTATACAATTGAGCACGATATAGGAGATGGAATGCACCTGTCTCAAGTGCAGTGGAGAATGATTTCAACGTTGTGCAAGGTTCTGATGCCCTTTGAACTTGCCACACGTGAAGTCAGTTCAGACACTGCCAGCCTGAGTCAGGTCATTCCCCTCATCAGGCTTTTGCAGAAGAAGCTGGAGGCATTGAAGAAGGAGCTAACACGGAGCGATTCCGCTAGGCATGTGGGACTTGTGGATGCAGCCCTTAATTCGCTTAACAAGGATTCACGGGTGGTCAATCTGTTGAAATCAGAGCACTACATTTTGTCCACCGTGCTCGATCCTAGATTTAAAGCCTACCTTGGATCTCTCTTTCCGGCAGACACAGGTCTGCTGGGGTTGAAAGACCTGCTGGTGACAAAATTGTCAAGTCAAGCGGAACGCGACCTGTCAACATCTCCTCCTTCACATTCTCCCGCAACTGGGGGTGCGAGGAAAAGGCTCAGAATTCCGAGCCCACCCGCTGGCGGTGATGCAGGGCAGTCTGGAGCGACTGCTGATGCTGACATCTGGTCCGGACTGAAGGACCTGACAACGATTACGGACATGTCGTCTACTGTCACTGCATATGATTCTCTCAACATTGATAGAATGGTGGAGGATTATATGAGTGACCGCATCCAAGTAGGCACGTCACACAGTCCGTACTTATACTGGCAGGAAAAAGAGGCAATTTGGAGGCCCTTGCACAAACTGGCTTTATTCTACCTAAGTTGCCCTCCCACAAGTGTGTACTCCGAAAGAGTGTTTAGTGCCGCCGCTCACCTTGTCAGCAATCGGCGTACGAGGTTACATCCAGAAAATGTGGAGAAGATGATGTTCATTAAAATGAATTATAATCAATTCCTCCGCGGAGACATTGACCAGCAGCAATTGCCTCCACAAAGTACACAGGGAGCTGAGATGGTGGATTCCAGTGGGGACGAATTGATAATCTGTGAGGAGGGGGATGTACACGGTGATATATCGGAGGGTGAAGATGAGGTGGACATCTTGCCTCTGTAGAGCCAGTTTGTGCAAGGAGAGATTAATTGCTTCTTTTTTGGGGGGGGTCCAAACCAACCCGTCATATCAGTCACAGTCGTGTGGCAGACCCTGTCACTGAAATGATGGGTTGGTTAAAGTGTGCATGTCCTGTTTTGTTTATACAACATAAGGGTGGGTGGGAGGGCCCAAGGATAATTCCATCTTGCACCTCTTTTTTCTTTTCTTTTTCTTTGCATCATGTGCTGATTGGGGAGGGTTTTTTGGAAGGGACATCCTGCGTGACACTGCAGTGCCACTCCTAGATGGGCCCGGTGTTTGTGTCGGCCACTAGGGTCGCTAATCTTACTCACACAGCTACCTCATTGCGCCTCTTTTTTTCTTTGCGTCATGTGCTGTTTGGGGAGGGTTTTTTGGAAGGGACATCCTGCGTGACACTGCAGTGCCACTCCTAGATGTGCCCGGTGTTTGTGTCGGCCACTAGGGTCGCTAATCTTACTCACACAGCTACCTCATTGCGCCTCTTTTTTTCTTTGCGTCATGTGCTGTTTGGGGAGGGTTTTTTGGAAGGGACATCCTGCGTGACACTGCAGTGCCACTCCTAGATGTGCCCGGTGTTTGTGTCGGCCACTAGGGTCGCTAATCTTACTCACACAGTCAGCTACCTCATTGCGCCTCTTTTTTTCTTTGCGTCATGTGCTGTTTGGGGAGGGTTTTTTGGAAGGGCCATCCTGCGTGACACTGCAGTGCCACTCCTAGATGGGCCCGGTGTTTGTGTCGGCCACTAGGGTCGCTAATCTTACTCACACAGCTACCTCATTGCGCCTCTTTTTTTCTTTGCGTCATGTGCTGTTTGGGGAGGGTTTTTTGGAAGGGACATCCTGCGTGACACTGCAGTGCCACTCCTAGATGGGCCCGGTGTTTGTGTCGGCCACTAGGGTCGCTTATCTTACTCACACAGCGACCTCGGTGCAAATTTTAGGACTAAAAATAATATTGTGAGGTGTGAGGTATTCAGAATAGACTGAAAATGAGTGTAAATTATGGTTTTTGAGGTTAATAATACTTTGGGATCAAAATGACCCCCAAATTCTATGATTTAAGCTGTTTTTTAGTGTTTTTGGAAAAAAACACCCGAATCCAAAACACACCCGAATCCGACAAAAATAATTCGGTGAGGTTTTGCCAAAACGCGTTCGAACCCAAAACACGGCCGCGGAACCGAACCCAAAACCAAAACACAAAACCCGAAAAATTTCAGGCGCTCATCTCTACTCCCGTATGGCTCGCTTAATCCGAGCGCGCCCGAACGTCATCATCCCGCTGTCGGATTCTCGCGAGATTCGGATTCTATATAAGCAGCCGCACGTCGCCGCCATTTTCACTCGTGCATTGGAAATGTTAGGGAGAGGACGTGGCTGGTGTCCTCTCCGTTTATTAATAATATTTGTGCTACTGCTTATTGCTTAATTGTGGGGACTGGGGAGCAGCTGTATTATATAGGAGGAGTACAGTGCAGAGTTTTGCTGACCAGTGACCACCAGTATACGTTGTCTGCCTGAAAAACACTCCATATCTGTGCTCAGTGTGCTGCATATATCTGTGCTCACACTACTTAATTGTGGGGACTGGGGAGCAGCTGTATTATATAGGAGGAGTATAGTGCAGAGTTTTGCTGACCAGTGACCACCAGTATACGTTGTCTGCCTGAAAAACACTCCATATCTGTGCTCAGTGTGCTGCATATATCTGTGCTCACACTGCTTAATTGTGGGGACTGGGGAGCAGCTGTATTATACAGGAGAAGTACAGTGCAGAGTTTTGCTGACCAGTGACCACCAGTATACGTTGTCTGCCTGAAAAACACTCCATATCTGTGCTCAGTGTGCTGCATATATCTGTGCTCACACTGCTTAATTGTGGGGACTGGGGAGCAGCTGTATTATATAGGAGGAGTACAGTGCAGAGTTTTGCTGACCAGTGACCACCAGTACACATTGTCTGCCTGAAAAACACTCCATATCTGTGCTTAGTGTGCTGCATATATCTGTGCTCACACTGCTTAATTGTGGGGACTGGGGAGCAGCTGTATTATATTGGAGGAGTACAGTGCAGAGTTCTGCTGACCAGTGACCACCAGTATACGTTGTCTGCCTGAAAAACACTCCATATTTGTGCTCAGTGTGCTGCATATATCTGTGCTCACACTGCTTTATTGTGGGCACTAGGGACCTCCAGTATATTATATAGGAGGAGTACAGTGCAGAGTTTTGCTGACAGTGACCACCAGTATATATAGCAGTACGGTACGGAAGGCCACTGCTCTACCTACCTCTGTGTTGTCAAGTAGACTATCCATCCATACCTGTGGTGCATTTCAGTTGTGCGCAGTATATATAGTAGTAGGCCATTGCTATTGATACTGGCATATAATTCCACACATTAAAAAATGGAGAACAAAAATGTGGAGGTTAACATAGGGAAGATCAAGATCCACTTCCACCTCGTGCTGAAGCTGCTGCCACTAGTCATGGCCGAGACAATGAAATGCCATCAACGTCGTCTGCCAAGGCCGATGCCCAATGTCATAGTAGAGAGCATGTAAAATCCAAAAAACAAAAGTTCAGTAAAATGACCCAAAAATCAAAATTAAAAGCATCTGATGAGAAGCGTAAACTTGCCAATATGCCATTTACGACACGGAGTGGCAAGGAACGGCTGAGGCCCTGGCCTATGTTCATGGCTAGTGGTTCAGATTCACATGAGGATGGAAGCACTCATCCTCTCGCTAGAAAAATGAAAAGACTTAAGCTGGCAAAAGCACAGCAAAGAACTGTGCATTCTTCTAAATCACAAATCCCCAAGGAGAGTCCAATTGTGTCAGTTGCGATGCCTGACCTTCCCAACACTGGACGGGAAGAGCTTGCGCCTTCCACCATTTGCACGCCCCCTGCAAGTGCTGGAAGGAGCACCCGCAGTCCTGTTCCTGATAGTCAAATTGAAGATGTCACTGTTGAAGTACACCAGGATGAGGATATGGGTGTTGCTGGCGCTGGGGAGGAAATTGACAAGGAGGATACTGATGGTGAGGTGGTTTATTTAAGTCAGGCACCCGGGGAGACACCTGTTGTCCGTGGGACGAATATGGCCATTGACATGCCTGGTCAAAATACCAAAGAAATCACCTCTTCGGTGTGGAATTATTTCAACACATATGCGGACAACACTTGTCAAGCCGTGTGTTGCCTTTGTCAAGCTGTAATAAGTAGGGATAAGGACGTTAACCACCTAGGAACATCCTCCCTTATACGTCACCTGGACCGCATTCATCATAAGTCAGTGACAAGTTCAAAAACTTTGGATGACAGCGGAAGCAGTCCACTGACCACTAAATCTCTTCCTCTTGAAACCAAGCTCCTGCAAACCACACCACCAACTCCCTCAGTGTCAATTTCCACCTTACACAGGAAAGCCAATAGTCCTGCAGGCCATGTCACTGTCAAGTTTGACGAGTCCTCTCCTGCCTGGGATTCCTTCGATGCATCCTTGAGTGTAACGCCTACTGCTGCTGGCGCTGCTGTTGTTGCTGCTGGGAGTCGATCGTCATCCCAGAGGGGAAGTCGGAAGACCACTTGTACTACTTCCAGTAAGCAATTGACTGTCCAACAGTCCTTTGCGAGGAAGATGAAATATCACAGCAGTCATCCTGCTGCAAAGCGGATAACTCAGGTCTTGTCAGCCTGGGTGGTGAGAAACGTGGTTCCGGTATCCACCATTAATTCAGAGGCAACTAGAGACTTGATTGAGGTACTGTGTCCCCGGTACCAAATACCATCTAGGTTCCATTTCTCTAGGCAGGCGATACCGAAAATGTACACAGACCTCAGAAAAAGAGTCACCAGTGTCCTAGAAAATGCAGTTGTACCCAATGTCCACTTAACCACGGACATGTGGACAAGTGGAGCAGGGCAGACTCAGGACTATATGACTGTGACAGCCCACTGGGTAGATGTATTGCCTCCCGCAGCAAGAACAGCAGCGGCGGCACCAGTAGCAGCATCTCGCAAACGCCAACTCGTTCCTAGGCAGGCTACGCTTTGTATCACCGCTTTCCATAAGAGGCACACAGCTGACAACCTCTTACGGAAACTGAGGAACATCATCGCAGAATGGCTTACCCCAATTGGACTTTCCTGTGGATTTGTGACATCGGACAACGCCAGCAATATTGTGCGTGCATTACATCTGGGCAAATTCCAGCACGTCCCATGTTTTGCACATACATTGAATTTGGTGGTGCAGAATTATTTAAAAAACGACAGGGGCGTGCAAGAGATGCTGTCGGTGGCCCGAAGAATTGCGGGCCACTTTCGGCATTCAGCCACCGCGTGCCGAAGACTGGAGCACCAGCAAACACTCCTGAACCTGCCCTGCCATCATCTGAAGCAAGAGGTGGTAACGAGGTGGAATTCAACCCTCTATATGCTTCAGAGGATGGAGGAGCAGCAAAAGACCATTCAAGCCTATACATCTGCCCACGATATAGGCAAAGGAGGGGGAATGCACCTGACTCAAGCGCAGTGGAGAATGATTTCAACGTTGTGCAAGGTTCTGCAACCCTTTGAACTTGCCACACGTGAAGTCAGTTCAGACACTGCCAGCCTGAGTCAGGTCATTCCCCTTATCAGGCTTTTGCAGAAGAAGCTGGAGACATTGAAGGAGGAGCTAAAACAGAGCGATTCCGCTAGGCATGTGGGACTTGTGGATGGAGCCCTTAATTCACTTAACCAGGATTCACGGGTGGTCAATCTGTTGAAATCAGAGCACTACATTTTGGCCACCGTGCTCGATCCTACATTTAAAACCTATGTTGTATCTCTCTTTCCGGCAGACACAAGTCTGCAGAGGTTCAAAGACCTGCTGGTGAGAAAATTGTCAAGTCAAGCGGAACGTGACCCATCAACAGCTTTTCCTTCACATTCTCCCGCAACTGGGGGTGCGAGGAAAAGGCTAAGAATTCCGAGCCCACCCGCTGGCGGTGATGCAAGGCAGTCTGGAGCGAGTGCTGACATCTGGTCCGGACTGGAGGACCTGCCAACGATTACTGACATGTCGTCTACTGTCACTGCATATGATTCTGTCACCATTGAAAGAATGGTGGAGGATTATATGAGTGACCGCATCCAAGTAGGCACGTCAGACAGTCCGTACGTATACTGGCAGGAAAAAGAGGCAATTGGATTCCAGTGGGGACGAATTAATAATCTGTGAGGAGGGGGATGTACACAGTGAAAGGGGTGAGGAATCGGCGGATGATGATGAGGTGGACAACTTGCCTCTGTAGAGCCAGTTTGTGCAAGGAGAGATTGATTGCTTCTTTTTTGGTGGGGGCCCAAACCAACCAGTCATTTCAGTCACAGTCGTGTGGCAGACCCTGTCGCTGGAATGATGGGTTCGTTAAAATGTGCATGTCCTGTTTATACAACATAAGGGTGGGTGGGAGGGCCCAAGGACAATTCCATCTTGCACCTCTTTTTTCTTTCATATTTCTTTGCATCATGTGCTGTTTGGGGACAATTTTTTTGAAGTGCCATCCTGCCTGACACTGCAGTGCAACTCCTAGATGGGCCAGGTGTTTGTGTCGGCCACTTGTGTCGCTTAGCTTAGTCACACAGCCACCTTGGTGCTCCTCTTTTTTTCTTTGCATCATGTGCTGTTTGGGGACAATTTTTTTGAAGTGCCATCCTGCCTGACACTGCAGTGCCACTCCTAGATGGAAATTTTAGGACTAAAAATAATATTGTGAGGTGTTCAGAATAGACTGAAAATGAGTGGAAATTATGGTTATTGAAATTAATAATACTATGGGATCAAAATGACCCCCAAATTCTATGATTTAAGTTGTTTTTGAGGGTTTTTTGTAAAAAAACACCCGAATCCAAAACACACCCGAATCTGACAAAAAATTTTCAGGGAGGTTTTGCCAAAACGCGTCCGAATCCAAAACACGGCCGCAGAACCGAATCCAAAACCAAAACACAAAACCCGAAAAATTTCCGGTGCACATCACTAATATATATATACACACATGTAGAAATAACTTGCACTCCATTTCATCTATCAGACAGTGCCCAGGTGCCTTCCAACAAGTTTTTGCAAACCCAATAATAGTCACGAACATATGCGGCACTCACGGGACCTTTTCAATCAGGATTCATAAAGAAGACAACAGAGACTCCTCTCTGATCAACGTTTCGGTTGTATTTAACCTTTGTGAGGATCACAATACATTGCAAATACAGTGCTTACCTCAACAGCTTTCCTTCACCCTTGCTGAAAGCCACCATTGCGCCGCCAGCCGGGTCGTCCGACGTCACAGCAATGCGACACACGCCTCCCGGTACACCAGTATGATCGAGCGGCACCATGGCAACTACAAAACAAAACACCACATAGTGCTCAAACAAACCAGTTAAAACAGCAATAGCAATAACAAAGAAACTGGTTATAGTGCCTGCCACAGTAACATGTGTCTAGAAACATCATTTTAAGTTATTGTAGTCTAGTACCTGTCACGATCTCTCATGAACCAAGTTAAAAACCCTCAACTGTATATATTCACTTCGTACACTGTGGCACACCGTCAGCAATACCGATCATCACATTATCCTTTATAAAAAGATTTTAATGACAACACCTCATTAAGACCGCGCGGAGACACCGTATCTAACCGGTGTATCCACCGTGCCTCCCGTTGTAATAGAGCTTTGTTCCGATCTCCCCCTCTTAACCTCTTAGGGACTTGGTCAATGATCTTATACCGTAAAGTGGAGAGGCCATGATTATGTGATTTAAAGTGACGAGCAACGGGTTGATTGTGATCTCCACTACAACCATCCACAGTCAGCCGAATAGCCGACCTGTGGAGGGCCATCCTTTTCTTAAACTGCCTTGTGGTCTTGCCCACGTAGAGCAGACCACAAGGACAGCGAATAATATATATCACAAAAACACTGCTGCATGTCAAAACTTGCTTAATCGGTATCCGTTCCCCTGTATGGGGATGTGGGAATGAGTTCCCCACCTCCATGAAGCTACAAGTGGTGCATCCTGTGCACCTATAGCACCCTGGCTTCCTTGTCAGAAAATTAGTCGGCTGTTTATCCTTAAACGCTGAAATATCATTTTTAACAAGAAGCCAATCCTTCAAATTCCGATGTCTCGCATAACTGGGCATGAGTTGGACATTCTGGAACATATTTAGATCTGTATCAGTCGTGACAATAGGCCACAGTAATTTGGCCTGTTTAGTAATCTCCTTACTAGAGGAATGAAATCGTTGCACGAACGGAATCAGATCTTGTTTCTTGCTTATTGCCTGCGGCTTTTCTTTTAGCAGGTCAAGCCTGGGAATATTAATAGCCTTGTTCTTGGCAGTAATCAAATCCTCATATTTGTAACCTCTCATCATGAATTGATCAATCATGATGTCAATTTGTTTGTTGGTTTCCCCTAGGTCATCGGAAATACGATGAACCCTGAGGAATTGTGAATAGGGTAGACCTTTCTTGGTAGATATAGGATGTTGGCTAGTAAAGTGCAACATGGTGTTCCTATCTGTACTCTTCTTGTATAGGCCAGTGTGTATACGGCCATTTTTTTATGAGATCTGTACATCCAGGTAACTGACAGTAGATTCACTAATCTCAAACGTGTATTTGATGGTATCATCCTGATTATTCACCATGTGCATTAACTCCATAAACTCTCCCTCAGAACGAGACCAAATCAAAAGCAAATCGTCTATATATCTGACAAAGAATGTGATCTTCGCGGCCACTGTTGAATCCATAAAAAAAGCTTGTCGTTCAATGTCAAACATATAACAGTTAGCGAACGCCGGGGCCACACAGGACCCCATTGCGCACCCCTGTTGCTGTACATACCAACCCTTGTCGAAGAGAAAATAATTTATTTTTAAAATACAAAAAGCAGGTACAAATTACGTATGGGCGCTACTACAGTGGCAATTGGAGTCTCCTAAAATCACAGCCTCATAAAAATGATACAATCATAGTTACGTTCCTGTGATAAACTTGTCAGCTTGCGTGTAATAGTATCTTTCCTCTATACTTCTTCTCGCAATGATTCTCCTCTACAGTCAGCAGCTGAATGATCTTGTTGGTGAGTTCCAGGATCTTCTGGTCATTGTCTCTCTCATGTATCAATGAGTGAGGTGGAGGCACCGTGATGAGGCTCTGGGTCTTGCTCAGTCCCCCTGCTGGGCGTCTCAAACTCACCGATTGTTTCCTCACTAACAAGTAACCCTGATGTCTCCTCTCCTCAAGTCCCGGATGTTACTCTATGCAAAAAAGAGGGCAGGACCCAGAGCCTCATCACGGTGCCTCCACCTCACTCATTGATACATGAGAGAGACAATGACCAGAAGATCCTGGAACTCAGCAACAAGATCATTCAGCTGCTGACTGTAGAGGAGAATCATTGCGAGAAGAAGTATAGAGGAAAGATACTATTACACGCAAGCTGACAAGTTTATCACAGGAACGTAACTATGATTGTAACATTTTTATGAGGCTGTGATTTTAGGAGACTCCTATTGCCACTGTAGTAGCGCCCATATGTGATTTGTACCTGCTTTTTGTATTTTATGTCCTATTGTGGGTGTGGGGACACCCTTATTTTGTACAGATCTGTTAGGCAGCTGTGGTATTGATTGCGCACTTGGAACGAATCCTTAATTTTCTTGTAAGAATTTATTTTTAAAGTTTTTCTAATAACAACAAAAAGACAGATAAATCAGGACCATTGTACAATGGACTAGAGGACAGGAGTCTGTATGCCGCATCCAAACCTCTTTGGTGAGGTATGCTCATATACAGACTCACAATGTCCAAAGTACACAACTTGCTATCACAGGGTAAGACCGTCAAGTCCTGCAATTTATTGATTAGTGTGGTGGTATCCTTCAGATATGTATGCTGAGCCTGTATGACTGGCTGAAAAAAGCTATCCAAGTACTGAGAGATTTTATAATACACAGAATCCTTGGCCGCAATGATAGGTCGGCCAGGCGGAACCGTAGGGTGTTTGTGTATCTTGGGCAGTGTGTACAGAACTGGTGCCACCGGATGTTCCTGAAATAGGGCCTTCTGCGTGGTCCTGGAGATGGCACCACCCTGTACTGCTGTTTCCAAGATACCAAATAATTCTGTATTATATTCAATTGTCGGATCATCTGTTAATTTACAATAAACTGCAGTGTCCCCCAATTGATGATAGATCTCACTCTTGTACTGGGCAATGTCTTGTACCACAATCCCACCCCCCTTATCGGCAGGGCGGATTATGATGGACTCGTCACTATGAGTAAGTTATGAGCCAAGTAAAATCAGACAAGAAGGGGATAACTCATTCTGCAGCTACAATATGTGCTGAAGGTGGTCCTTTTGCATATGTATGAGTCAGAAATCTGCTCCTGGGGAAAAGGACATTACCGTCACGCTTCATTCATCAGTGTTCATGCTGCATGCATACAGTGCTCTAAGTGGGGCAGTATATGATGGTATGACATACTGTACCACCACATCCTCTTGTACCCTATAAACCTCTGCCTGTGTCACTGCAGTAATCAATACACAAGGTGGAAAGCTGCTCAATCAGATTGTAATGTCACTCAGGTGCTAAAAGGGGAGGGGTAATTCTGTGTAGGAAAAAAACTGTGTTCCCTAATGCACACCGAGTGAATAATATTACTATATAATAATAGTCAGATAATACGGAGATCTTAGTTGCGTATATCTGCAGATATAGGGTTAAGCCCCCAGGCCGATCGACAAGGCTTCTCCGTCACTGGGGGTCCCTAATACTAGGTATGGGCCTGGGGTGCAGGACCCCACAATGTCGGCACAGGTCGGCCACCCCAGGTCAGCACACAGGTGAAAATTAATAGGGGTTAATAAGAAGCACAGAAGTGCTATGTAAGTGGTGTGATTAAAATAATATATACAAAGTGATAGGAAAAATAATAAGTGTTAATAAAGTGTTAGGATGTGCCGACCTGCAGCAGCCCACCCATACCAACACAGGGGCCACTGCACCCCACACCCACCCCATAAATAATTACATATATATCTGGGTTAAATTCCCAGTGTAAGGCCACATGGTAATGGCACCTACAGCATCTGAGAGCCAGCTTACCTGGGGATACCCCTGGCTTCCCCTATGGCACTACTAGAGTCAGCAATCCCTCCTAATGCTGACCCATTTGTGCCTCTCTATATACAATACACAAGGTGGAAAGCTGCTCAATCAGATTGTAATGTCACTCAGGTGCTAAAAGGGGAGGGGTAATTCTGTGTAGGAAAAAAACTGTGTTCCCTAATGCACACCGAGTGAATAATATTACTATATAATAATAGTCAGATAATACGGAGATCTTAGTTGCGTATATCTGCAGATATAGGGTTAAGCCCCCAGGCCGATCGACAAGGCTTCTCCGTCACTGGGGGTCCCTAATACTAGGTATGGGCCTGGGGTGCAGGACCCCACAATGTCGGCACAGGTCGGCCACCCCAGGTCAGCACACAGGTGAAAATTAATAGGGGTTAATAAGAAGCACAGAAGTGCTATGTAAGTGGTGTGATTAAAATAATATATACAAAGTGATAGGAAAAATAATAAGTGTTAATAAAGTGTTAGGGTGTGCCGACCTGCAGCAGCCCACCCATACCGACACAGGGGCCACTGCACCCCACACCCACCCCATAAATAATTACATATATATATCTGGGTTAAATTCCCAGTGTAAGGCCACATGGTAATGGCACCTACAGCATCTGAGAGCCAGCTTACCTGGGGATACCCCTGGCTTCCCCTATGGCACTACTAGAGTCAGCAATCCCTCCTAATGCTGACCCATTTGTGCCTCTCTATATACAATACACAAGGTGGAAAGCTGCTCAATCAGATTGTAATGTCACTCAGGTGCTAAAAGGGGAGGGGTAATTCTGTGTAGGAAAAAAACTGTGTTCCCTAATGCACACCGAGTGAATACCCTATATCTGCAGATATACGCAACTAAGATCTCCGTATTATCTGACTATTATTATATAGTAATATTATTCACTCGGTGTGCATTAGGGAACACAGTTTTTTTCCTTCACTGCAGTAATCAACAGGACACATGCATGTACGAGTTTTGGGAAGCAATGTTGGTTTTTCCTTTCTGGCCAGTGCAATAACTATTTTTTTTTTACATCAAGAGTCATCAACAGTGGAAAGAGCGGGTACCAATTACCATTTACCAGATTAGTACCCACTCTCCCAGAACTTTGTACCGGAGTCTACAGCACATGCGCAGGTCTCCGGAAACATGGTGCCTACCATATTCCAGAGACTAATTACTACTGTGCCTGTGCAGCGGCCATTTTGGCAGTGATTTTTTCCGCTGATACCGCAGTTGCAGTGCCCAATGCGGGACTCCGGAAAGGTAAGTATAAAAACATGGGTGTAGTGTGCGTGGTGTGCCCCCCTCGCAGGGGCCCATGTGCACCACACGCATTGCACCCATTATAGAAATGCCAATGGGCTGGAGCTGAATAGACACTAGGGGGTTGGAGAGACATAAGGGGTCTGGAGCTGGAGATATACTGGAAGGCTTGAGAAACAGAAGGGTTCTGAAGATACACTGGTGGGCTGGAAAGACAGAAGGGGACTAGGGGGGACATTTACTAATCAGTGATAAAAGTGGAGATGTGAGCCAGTGGAGAAGTTGCCCATGGCAACCAATCAGCATTGACGTAACATTTATAATTTGCATGCTATAAAAGTATACAGAGCAGCTAATTGGTGACCATGGACAGCTTCTCCACTGGCTTACTTCTCCTCTTTATAACTGCTTAGTAAATGTTCTCCTAGATCTGTATAGATACTGGAGGGCTGGAGAGACAAAAGGGGGCTTCAGCTGGAGATACACTGGAGGTCTGTAGAGACAGAAGATGGCTGGAGCTGGAGAGACACTGTAGGGCTGGAGAGACAGAAGGGGGATGAAGCTGTAAATACACTGGGGTGCTGGAGAGACAGACAGGTGCCGGAGCTAGAGAAACACTGGGATGCTGAGGAGACTGTTGGAGAAAGAAGGGTTTTGGAGCAGGAGAGACACTGTAGGACATGAGAAACAGAAAGGTACTGTAGAGACACTGGAGAGCTGGAGATACAGAAGGAGGATTCAGCCATAGATAAACTAGATGGCTGGAGAGACAAAAGGGTGCTGGAGCTGAAGACACACTAGGGTGCTGGAGAGACAGAAGGGGGCTGGAGTCACACTGGGGGGTTGGAGAGACAGAAGAGTGCTGCAGCTAAAGAGACGCTGGGGGGGGGGGGGGGGTTTGAGGAGAAAGAAGGCTGATGGAGCCAGAGATACACTGGGGAGATGGAGATACATTGGGGGCTGGACAGACACAAGGAGAATGGATACGGCAGCTGCAGCCACAAGCTCAGACAGGAGGTGTAAGCAGGAAGTCGTTCAGAGGATGTGAGTGGAAAGGAGGGAGTACAGGAAATGTGACAGGTGCAGAGAGGAGAGAAGGAAGCAGGAATAGGTTTTATATCATACTACGAATCTAAAATTTATTTTGTATTATCAGAATCCTGAAAGCTACAGGGTGCCTTATGATTCCCCCGTCCCTGTCCATTCTATTAAAATCTCTATACCCTCACTTCTAAATTCCACACTTACATACTACATAATGGGGGTAATTCTGAGTTGATCGCAGCAGGAACTTTGCTAGCAGTTGGGCAAAACCGTGTGCACTGCAGGGGAGGCAGATATAACATTTGCAGAGAGAGTTAGATTTGGGTGTGATGTGTTCAATCTGCAATCTAAATTGCAGTGTAAAAATAAAGCAGCCAGTATTTACCCTGCACAGAAACAATATAACACACCCAAATATAACTCTCTCTGCACATGTTATATCTGCCTCCCCTGCAGTGCACATGGTTTTGCCCAACTGCTAACAAAGTTCCTGCTGCGATCAACTCAGAATTACCCCCAATGTACTGCGCAATCCAGCCTCCACGCTGCAGTTCAGTACAGTATAGGAGACTACCACTCGGGTAAAGGAGCTGCCCTGAGATCAAAATGGTTGCTTCCAGAGTGCAAGACACTCTTTTTTATGCTAAATTGTGCAACCACAAATCAGTCTACCTTTAAGAGCATGTCAAAAGGAAGCGCAGGTAACAGGATTACTGTCCCTGTCTTGGACAGAGGGGCCATGCGAGAGGGGAGCCTGAGAAATTTGCCCCCCTGTGCCTCCCCCACATGCCCCAATTAATCCAGCTCTGAGCTAATTCCATCTTTAGATGGTGTTAGCAAATGTACGCTATAGGCTACATTTTGCTCAATTTTCCAAGCGAGCCACTCGCACATGTGTGGTCTGATTACAGCTGGCCCCCAAACCAGGAACTAAAGTGTTCACATTTACAGTATAATCACTTTACTTCTAGCATAATAGTAGGATGAGAGCCTATCAGTGCCTCTGTCCCTGTAGGTGTTTTTTTAATAAAAATGTTTTGTTTCTTATTGTCACAATAAGTGGCGATAAGAGATAATAATTATTAGAGATGAGCGGGTTCAGTTCGTCGAGATCCGAACCCCCCCCGAACTTCACCTATTTTACACGGTTCCGAGGCAGCCTCGGATCTTTCCGCCTTGCTCGGTTAACCCAAACGCGGCCGAACGTCATCATCCCGCTGTCGGATTCTCGCGAGATTCGTATTCTATATAAAGAGCCACGCGTCGCCGCCATTTTCACTCGTGCATTGGAGATTGAACGGAGAGGACGTGGCTACATTCTCTCCCTGAAAAGCTCTGTATCTGTGCTTAGTGTGCTGCAAATATCTGTGCTCAGTGTGCTGCAAATATCTGTGCTCAGTGTGCTGCATTTTGGTGACCAACAGTATATAGCTGTACAGTACAGTAGGCCATTGCTGTATCTTGCAGCTCTGTGTCATTGCAAGTGTCCATTCCATATCTGTGCTGCATTATTGTGAGCAGTATATATAATAGTACAGTGCAGCATTTTGTTGACCAACAGTATATAGTTGTACAGTACAGTAGGCCATTGCTGTATCTTGCAGCTCCGTGTCACTGCAAGTATCCATTCCATATCTGTGCTGCATTTTTGTGAGCAGTATATATAGTAGTACAGTGCAGCATTTTGGTGACCAACAGTATAGAGTTGTACAGTACAGTAGGCCATTGCTGTATCTTGCAGCTCCGTGTCACTGCAAGTATCCATTCCATATCTGTGCTGCATTTTTGTGAGCATTATATATAGTAGTACAGTGCAGCATTTTGGTGACCAACAGTATATAGTTGTACAGTACAGTAGGCCATTGCTGTATCTTGCAGCTCGGTGTCACTGCAAGTATCCATTCCATATCTGTGCTGCATTTTTGTGAGCAGTATATATAGTAGTACAGTGCAGCATTTTGTTGACCAACAGTATATAGTTGTACAGTACAGTAGGCTATTGCTGTATCTTGCAGCTCCGTGTCACTGCAAGTATCCATTCCATATCTGTGCTGCATTTTTGTGAGCAGTATATATAGTAGTACAGTGCAGCATTTTGGTGACCAACAGTATAGAGTTGTACAGTACAGTAGGCCATTGCTGTATCTTGCAGCTCCGTGTCACTGCAAGTATCCATTCCATATCTGTGCTGCATTTTTGTGAGCATTATATATAGTAGTACAGTGCAGCATTTTGGTGACCAACAGTATATAGTTGTACAGTACAGTAGGCCATTGCTGTATCTTGCAGCTCCGTGTCAATGCAAGTATCCATTCCATATCTGTGCTGCATTTTTGTGAGCAGAATATATAGTAGTACAGTGCAGCATTTTGGTGACCAACAGTATATAGTTGTACAGTACAGTAGGACATTGCTGTATCTTGAAGCTCTGTGTCACTGCAAGTATCCATTCCATATCTGTGCTGCATTTTTGTGAGCAGTATATATAGTAGTACAGTGCAGCATTTTGGTGACCAACAGTATATAGTTGTACAGTACAGTAGGCCATTGCTGTATCTTGCAGCTCCGTGTCACTGCAAGTATCCATTCCATATCTGTGCTGCATTGTTGTGAGCAGTATATATAGTAGTTAGTGATGCACCAGAAAATTTTCGTGTTTTGTGTTTTGGTTTTGGATTCGGTTCCGCGGCCGTGTTTTGGATTCGGACGCGTTTTGGTAAAACCTCCCTAAAAAATTTTTGTCGGATTCGGGTGTGTTTTGGATTCGTTTTTTTTTTCAAAAACCCTCAAAAACCGCTTAAATCATAGAATTTGGGGGTCCTTTTGATCCCATAGTATTATTAACCTCAATAACCATAATTTCCACTCATTGCCAGTCTATTCTGAACACCTCACACCTCACAATTTTATTTTTAGTCCTAAAATTTGCACCGAGGTCGCTGGATGACTAAGCTAAGCGACCCAAGTGGCCGACACAAACACCTGGCCCATCTAGGAGTGGCACTGCAGTGTCAGACAGGATGGCCGATTTAAAAATAGTATCCAAACAGCACATGATGCAAAGGAAAAAAGAGGTGAACCAAGGTCGCTGGATGGCTAAGCTTAGCGACCCAAGCGGCTGACACAAACACCTGGCCCACCTAGGAGTGGCACTGCAGTTTTCTAGAGAGAGGATGAGTGCTTCCATCCTCATGTCAATCAGAACCACTAGCCATGAACAAAGGCCAGGGCCTTAGCCGTTCCTTGCCACTCCATGTCGTATATGGCATATTGGCAAGTTTACGCTTCTCATCAGATGCTTTTAATTTTGATTTTTGGGTCATTTTACTGAACTTTTGTAGTATACTTGACGACACAGAGGTAGAGCAATGGACTACTGTACCGTACTGCTATATATTATATACTGGTGGTCAGCAAAATTCTGCACTGTCCTCCTACTATATATACTGCGCACAACTAAAATGCACCACAGGTATGAATGGATAGTATACTTGACGACACAGAGGTAGGTAGAGCAGTGGACTACTGTACCGTACTGCTATATATTATATACTGGTGGTCAGCAAAATTCTGCACTGTCCTCCTACTATATATACTGCGCACAGCTAAAATGCACCACAGGTATGGATGGATAGTATACTTGACGACAAAAAGGTAGGTAGAGCAGTGGACTACTGTACCATACTGCTATATATTATATACTGGTGGTCATCAAAATTCTGCACTGTCCTCCTACTATATATACTGTGCACAACTAAAATGCACCACAGGTATGGATGGATAGTATACTTGATGACACAGAGGTAGGTAGAGCAGTGGACTACTGTACCGTACTGCTATATATTATATACTGGTGGTCAGCAAAATTCTGCACTGTCCTCCTACTATATATACTGCGCACAACTAAAATGCACCACAGGTATGGATGGATAGTATTATTTACGACACAGAGGTAGGTAGAGCAGTGGACTACTGTACCGTACTGCTATATATTATATACTGGTGGTCAGCAAAATTCTGCACTGTCCTCCTACTATATATACTGCGCACAGCTAAAATGCACCACAGGTATGGATGGATAGTATACTTGACGACAAAAAGGTAGGTAGAGCAGTGGACTACTGTACCATACTGCTATATATTATATACTGGTGGTCATCAAAATTCTGCACTGTCCTCCTACTATATATACTGTGCACAACTAAAATGCACCACAGGTATGGATGGATAGTATACTTGATGACACAGAGGTAGGTAGAGCAGTGGACTACTGTACCGTACTGCTCTATATTATATACTGGTGGTCAGCAAAATTCTGCACAGTCCTCCTACTATATAAACTGCGCACAACTAAAATGATGACGTTCGGGCGCGCTCGGGTTAACCGAGCAAGGCGGGAGGATCCGAGTCTGCCTCGGACCCGTGTAAAATGGGTGAAGTTCGGGGGGGGGTTCGGGTTTCGAGGAACCGAACCCGCTCATCACTAATAGTGGTACAGTGCAGCATTTTTGGTGACCAACAGTATATAGTTGTACAGTTCAGCAGGCCATTGCTGTATCTTGCAGCTCTGTGTCACTGCAAGTATCCATTCCATATCTGTGCTGCATTTTTGTGTGCAGTATATATAGTAGTACAGTGCAGCATTTTGGTGACCAACAGTATATAGTTGTACAGTACAGTAGGCCATTGCTGTATCTTGCAGCTCCGTGTCACTGCAAGTATCCATTCCATATCTGTGCTGCATTTTTGTGAGCAGTATATATAGTAGTATAGTGCAGCATTTTGGTGACCAACAGTATATAGTTGTACAGTACAGTAGGCCATTGCTGTATCTTGAAGCTCCGTGTCACTGCAAGTATCCATTCCATATCTGTGCTGCATTTTTGTGAGCAGTATATATAGTAGTATAGTGCAGCATTTTGGTGACCAACATTATATAGTTGTACAGTACAGTAGGCCATTGCTGTATCTTGCAGCTCCGTGTCACTGCAAGTATCCATTCCATATCTGTGCTGCATTTTTGTGAGCAGTGTATATAGTAGTTAGTGATGTGCACCAGAAATTTTACGGGTTTTGTGTTTTGGTTTTGGATTCGGTTCCGCGGCCGTGTTTTGGATTCGGACGCGTTTTGGTAAAACCTCCCTAAAAATTTTTTGTCGGATTCGGGTGTGTTTTGGATTCGTTTTTTTTTACAAAAACCGCTTAAATCATAGAATTTGGGGGTGATTTTGATCCCACAGTATTATTAACCTCAATAACCATAATTTCCACTCAATGCCAGTCTATTCTGAACACCTCACAATATTATTTTTAGTCCTAAAATTTGCACCGAGGTCGCTGGATGACTAAGCTAAGTGACCCAAGTGGCCGACACAGACACCTGGCCCATCTAGGAGTGGCACTGCAGTGTCAGACAGGATGGCCGATTTAAAAATAGTCCCCAAACAGCACATGATTCAAAGGAAAAAAGAGGTGAACCAAGGTCGCTGGATGGCTAAGATAAGCGACCCAAGCGGCTGACACAAACACCTGGCCCACCTAGGAGTGGCACTGCAGTTTTCTAGAGAGAGGATGAGTGCTTCCATCCTCATGTCAATCAGAACCACTAGCCATGAACAAAGGCCAGGGCCTTAGCCGTTCCTTGCCACTCCATGTCGTAAATGGCATATTGGCAAGTTTACGCTTCTCATCAGATGCTTTTAATTTAGATTTTTGGGTCATTTTACTGAACTTTTGTAGTATACTTGACGACACAGAGGTAGAGCAATGGACTACTGTACCGTACTGCTATATATATATACTGGTGGTTAGCAAAATTCTGCACTGTCCTCCTACTATATAATACTGCGCACAACTAAAATGCAGCACAGGTATGGATGGATAGTATACTTGACGACAAAAAGGTTGGTAGAGCAGTGGCCTACTGTACCGTACTGCTATATATTATATACTGGTGGTCAGCAAAATTCTGCACTGTCCTCCTACTATATATACTGCACACAACTAAAATGCACCACAGGTATGAATGGATAGTATACTTGACGACACAGAGGTAGGTAGAGCAGTGGACTACTGTACCGTACTGCTATATATTATATACTGGTGGTCAGCAAAATTCTGCACTGTCCTCCTACTATATATACTGCGCACAGCTAAAATGCACCACAGGTATGGATGGATAGTATACTTGATGACAAAAAGGTAGGTAGAGCAGTGGACTACTGTACCATACTGCTATATATTATATACTGGTGGTCAGCAAAATTCTGCACTGTCCTCCTACTATATATACTGCGCACAACTAAAATGATGACGTTCGGGCGCGCTCGGGTTAACCGAGCAAGGCGGGAGGATCCGAGTCTGCCTCGGACCCGTGTAAAATGGGTGAAGTTCGGGGGGGTTCAGATTCCGAGGAACCGAACCCGCTCGTCACTAATAGTGGTACAGTGCAGCATTTTTGGTGACCAACAGTATATAGTTGTACAGTACAGCAGGCCATTGCTCTATCTTGCAGCTCTGTGTCACTGCAAGTATCCATTCCATATCTGTGCTGCATTTTTGTGAGCAGTATATATAGTAGTACAGTGCAGCATTTTGGTGACCAACAGTATATAGTTGTACAGTACAGTAGGCCATTGCTGTATCTTGCAGCTCCGTGTCACTGCAAGTATCCATTCCATATCTGTGCCGCATTGTTGTGAGCAGTATATATAGTAGTACAGTGCAGCATTGTGGTGACCAGTATACTACAGTACAATAGTCCAGTGCTGTTCTCGCTGCTCAGTGTCAGTTCTCCGTAATGTCATTAGTGCTCTGTAAAATCAGTGCTCAGTATAATCAGTGATTGATCAGTATTATCAGTTCTCAGTATAATCAGTGCGCTGTTAGACGTGCGCCCGTTTTTCGCCATTAGTGCATTGGGATTTAGACAAATGATGAAGTTATTGTGTCCCCGGTACAAAATCCCATCTAGATTCCACTTCACTAGGTAGGCGATAGCGAGATTTTACCAATTAATATCAGTGATTTATAATTAATTATTAAGTACAGTGATCTTGCCAAATGATTCCAGTGATTTTGTCATCTTCTTCCAGTGATTTGGACCAATAAATACCATTGATTAGAACGAATAATTCCTGTGATATTGAGGTGTGTGTCTCACTTTGCTTAGCCATCCAGCGACCACAGTGCACCTCTTTTTCTCTTTTCTTTGCATCATGTGCTGTTTGGGGCCAATTTTTTTAAGTGCCATCCTGTCTGACACTTCCGTATATGTCCAGTGGTACTGCCATTTGATATAATTTTCGACATTACTGCCATTTAATTCCAGTGATTTTGTCATTTTCTTCCAGTGATTTGGACCAATAATACCATTGATTAGAACGAATAATTCCTGTGATTTTGTCATTTTGTTCCAGTGATTTAGACCAATACTACCATTGATTAGAACAAATAATTCTTGTGATATTGAGGTGTTTGTGTTGCTTAGCTTAGCCGTCCAGCGACCACAGTGCACCTCTCTTTCTTTTTTCTTTGCATTATGCATTACTGCAGTGCCACTCCTAGATGGGCCAGGTGTTTGTGTCGGCCATTAGGGTCGCTTAGCTTAGTCATCCAGCGACCTCGGTGTAAATTTTAGGACTAAAAATAATATTGTGAGGTGTGAGGTGTTCAGAATAGGCTGAAAATGAGTGGAAATTATGGTTATTGAGGTTAATAATACTATAGGATCAAAATTACCCCCAAATTATATGATTTAAGCTGTTTTTGAGGGGTTTTTGAATAAAAAAACACCCGAATCCAAAACACACCCGAATCTGACAAAAAAATTTCAGGGAGGTTTTGCCAAAACGCGTCCGAATCCAAAACACGGCAGCAGAACCGAATCCAAAACCAAAACACAAAACCCGAAAAATTTCCAGTGCACATCTCTAATAATTATCCGGTCTAAACCCAACAATTCTTAAATATGCCCTTTGGAGAGACAGAGAGACATGATAACACATTTGGCAGTGGGAATAGTAATCACGTTACAGTTTGCCTGTTTCATATGTGTTTTGAAAAATCTCATGTATTATATATTTGTGAGATGACATATAAATATCGATTCATGAGCCTGTTGTCGACGTATATTTGTATGGTAACAACTACTGGTAATCACTGGCACTGACTTACTTGACTTACTCTAACTATACTTACTGAATTTTTGCTGATGTCCTCCTCCCAGAGATTCTTTAGGGGTGGTCTAGGGTGCAAAAATAGGGGCTGCGGTGGGTTTGGTTCAAAATGCCAGCGTTTGTGATGCTGGCAGTCAGGATACCGACCACGTCATCCCGATGTGCAGAATCCTGACAAGGGAAGGTGAGTATACTTACCGTCCCCCAATGCCCCCTAACCCCCCCCCCCACCTCACCCCCCACCCCACCCCGGAGCTTACCATGCAGTCTGGTTGGATGATGCTCATTTGGGATCCCGGCGGTCGGGATTTCCGGCGTCGGGCTTGTAAGTCTTTTTGGGGTGCCAGTGTCGGCATTACGAATAGCGTCGGGATTCTGGCATCAATATTTTGACTGCTGGATCCCCTTTACAGGACCCAGGGGGACGGCACATGGTTTATTTTCCCAGGAGTCCTGGGGCACTGATTGAAATGTGTGACTCTCCCTAATATTGTACAGAACAGTGTGCTGCCAACACACAAAGATCTAAAATAACCACACACATTCTGATTTAGTCACTCGGCCTGAGCGCTCAGCGACAAGATATGAACTGGAAAACATACAGTAGTTTTAGAGCAAAGCAGAGCTGCAATTATGTTTATGATATGAATCACAACAACCTAACATTCTATTCCAATGTACAGAAATGATCACACAATTGGAGGACCCACCAGTTATAGGTCACTCCCCCTCTCTTAAGTCTACTCTATGAAACCAAGTTGAGATGTGATAGATATACAGTATGATGCAATGAAGCTTTGGTAACTCTGAGCACAAAGCTCGATGTACGGTAGTTGTGCAATGATACCTGAATAGAAACAGCTTTACTCTACAACATCTAATACCCCTTTCACACTGACATAGCCGGGTCGCACCCGGGAATATGTACACGGGTGCTTCCCAGGTGCGACCCGGCTTGAGACCCCTTCAGACTTGTGGCCCAACCCGGCATATTGCCGGGTAGGTGATGTCACCGCTGACGTTACCGCAGGCTGTGCTTGGAGATAATCATCTCCAAGCACCGCCTCCTCCTATGCAGAGAACGGGTGCCGGGTCGCCTTGACCCGGCTTACCCGTACACACTGCACCGCATCCCGTGACTATCCCGGATTCAACCCAGGTCAAGACCTGGGATGAAATGCCGGGACGCTCATACCGGGATATTGTTCCTGTACCCTTTCACAAATTCCCGGGGTTGATGCACGTTCATGTGCAATAACCCGGGAATTTTTTGTCAGTCTGAAAGGGGTATAGCCGTTAACTAAAAAAGCGAAGAATTATACCATTTTCAATTGTTTAGATAATTGTCTTATTGGATCTACTGTATGTATCTGAAAATCGAAGGCGAATAAAGAAGTCGCTGAAACTATGGTACAGTCAAGAATAGATGACAATGAATCACAGCAACAATTATAAGCGATATGACCAAATGCATTTAATTAGAGTGAGAATAAAAAACAGATTCAATTTATAAAAGCTATTGAAATCCCCTTGCTATTTTCAAGGTGAACTTGATGAAAAGATGTAGTAATTAATGCAGCCCGTGAGAGGACAATATAATATGCTAATTGTGCTGTATTCTGTTTTGTTATGTAGAATAGAATTAAACTTTGTGAAAAGGGCAGATGAAGCTTTACTTAGAACATGTGTGCATTCCAGCAACTGTCAGTTGGCGCAACACTTACCCCCTCCTACTTCAGGGAGTCCCTACAGTATGTGGACTGCTTCTGATCAGTGTTGGACTGGCCCACAGCGGTACAGGGGAAACCACCACTGCTTGGGGGAGGGGGGGGGGAGGGGGGGGGGGGCACCTTCCCCTCTAGGGATCAAGGTTCCAGACTGTGCACTTGAATTATACATTACGTGTGTTAACCTTATACTGCACAGGACTATGGTGTATTTTCTACAGTGCATTGCTGTTATTAATCTGGTACATTATCATGCATGCACTAGCAGTATTTACTATATAAATATATTAAGGAGGACCCAGACCATGCACTCCCTAATGGTTAGCCAAGCCTCTGTGGAGGCTGGACATACCCCCCTCTGGAGAGTGGCCACACACCTAAGCATGGGCCCCTTCCACTGCATCCCCCCGGTGGGCCCTTCATGCCCCAGTCCGGCACTGCTTCTGATTATAGGTAGGCAGTGCTTTCTTGAACCCTAGTGGTAAGTGAGAGTTGCTCTTTTTAATGGGTAGTGTACAGAAAGCATTTCAGTATATTTTGTCGACATTGATCAAGTTGACACAGTGGTAATAATGACATGCCCAGCATGCCGTGTTGACATTCATTATGTTGATATTGATGAAATGCCTCTATGATTAGAATTTTGACAAAAAAGGGAATTTCCATTATATCTTCTATGTATCTGTGAGTTCACTGGGACAACACAAAAGAAGATACCTATTGGATCAAGGGATCTCAATTGTTCTAATAAAATTAGGATAAGTATTAACAAAAACATTTTTGGGATCATCCACCACACTTCTTTTCATATAGGCACAGTAGCGCCATCTTATTCACATTCCCCTTGTTCTATTGTTCTAATTGGGACTTTTTGGGGATAAGTTCTTTTGTGAAGTTTAGAGGCAGCCACTGGGTCAAGTGAAGCACCAAGAAGACTCCAACTAGTGATGTGCACCGGAAATTTTTCGGGTTTTGTGTTTTGGTTTTGGATTCGGTTCTGCGGCCGTGTTTTGGATTCGGACGCGTTTTGGCAAAACCTCCCTGAAAATTTTTTGTCGGATTCGGGTGTGTTTTGGAATCGGGTGTGTTTTGGATTCGGGTGTTTTTTTTTACAAAAAACCTTCAAAAACAGCTTAAATCATAGAAGTTGGGGGTCATTTTGATCCCATAGTATTATTAACCGCAATAACCATAATTTCCATTCATTGCCAGTCTATTCTGAACACCTCACACCTCACAATATTATTTTTAGTCCTAAAATTTGCACCGAGGTCGCTGGATGACTAAGCTAAGCGACCAAAGTGGCCGACACAAACACCTGGCCCATCTAGGAGTGGCACTGCAGTGTCAGACAGGATGGCAGATTTAAAAAATAGTCCCCAAACAGCACATGATACAAAGAAAAAAGAGGTGAACCAAGGTCGCTGGATGGCTAAGCTAAGCGACCCAAGTGGCCGACACAAACACCTGGCCCATCTAGGAGTGGCACTGCAGTGTCAGACAGGATGGCATGTAAAAAAATTGTCCCCAAACAGCACATGATGCAAAGATAAATTAAAGAAAAAAGAGGTGCAAAATGGAATTGTCCTTGGGCCCTCCCACCCACCCTTATGTTGTATAAACAGGACATGCACACTTTAACAAACCCATAATTTCAGTGACAGGGTCTGCCACACGACTGTGACTGAAATGACTGGTTGGTTTGGGCCCCCTCCAAAAAAGAAGCAATCAATCTCTCCTTGCACAAACTGGCTCTACAGAGGCAAGATGTCCACCTCCTCCTCATCGTCCGATTCCTCACCCCTTTCACTGTGTACATCCCCCTCCTCACAGAGTATTAATTCGTCCCCACTGGAATCTACCATCTCAGGTCCCTGTGTACTTTCTGGAGGCAATTGCTGGTGAATGTCTCCACGGAGGAATTGATTATAATTCATTTTGATGAACATCATTTTCTCCACATTTTCTCGAAGTAACCTCATACGCCGATTGCTGACAAGGTGAACTGCTGCACTAAACACTAGAGATGTGCACTTGAAATTTTTCGGGTTTTGTGTTTTGGTTTTGGGTTCGGTTCCGCGGCCGTGTTTTGGGTTCGACCGCGTTTTGGCAAAACCTCACCGAATTTTTTTTGTCGGATTCGGGTGTGTTTTTGATTCGGGTGTTTTTTTAAAAAAACACTAAAAAACAGCTTAAATCATAGAATTTGGGGGTCATTTTGATCCCAAAGTATTATTAACCTCAAAAACCATAATTTCCACTCATTTTCAGTCTATTCTGAATACCTCACACCTCACAATATTATTTTTAGTCCTAAAATTTGCACCTAGGTCGCTGGATGACTAAGCTAAGCGACCCTAGTGGCCGACAAAAACACCGTGCCCATCTAGGAGTGGCACTGCAGTGTCACGCAGGATGGCCCTTCCAAAAAACACTCCCCAAACAGCACATGACGCAAAGAAAAAAAGAGGCGCAATGAGGTAGCTGTGTGAGTAAGATAAGCGACCCTAGTGGCCGACACAAACACCGGGCCCATCTAGGAGTGGCACTGCAGTGTCACGCAGGATGGCCCTTCCAAAAAACACTCCCCAAACAGCACATGACGCAAAGAAAAAAAGAGGCGCAATGAGGTAGCTGTGTGAGTAAGATAAGCGACCCTAGTGGCCGACACAAACACCGGGACCATCTAGGAGTGGCACTGCAGTGTCACGCAGGATGGCCCTTCCAAAAAACCCTCCCCAAACAGCACATGACGCAAAGAAAAAAAGAGGCGCAATGAGGTAGCTGTGTGAGTAAGATAAGCGACCCTAGTGGCCGACACAAACACCGGGCCCATCTAGGAGTGGCACTGCAGTGTCACGCAGGATGGCCCTTCCAAAAAACCCTCCCCAAACAGCACATGACGCAAAGAAAAAAAGAGGCGCAATGAGGTAGCTGTGTGAGTAAGATAAGCGACCCTAGTGGCCGACACAAACACCGGGCCCATCTAGGAGTGGCACTGCAGTGTCACGCAGGATGGCCCTTCCAAAAAACCCTCCCCAAACAGCACATGACGCAAAGAAAAAAAGAGGCGCAATGAGGTAGCTGTGTGAGTAAGATAAGCGACCCTAGTGGCCGACACAAACACCGTGCCCATCTAGGAGTGGCACTGCAGTGTCACGCAGGATGGCCCTTCCAAAAAACCCTCCCCAAACAGCACATGACGCAAAGAAAAAAAGAGGCGCAATGAGGTAGCTGTGTGAGTAAGATAAGCGACCCTAGTGGCCGACACAAACACCGGGCCCATCTAGGAGTGTCACTGCAGTGTCACGCAGGATGGCCCTTCCAAAAAACCCTCCCCCGACAGCACATGACGCAAAGAAAAAAAGAGGCGCAATGAGGTAGCTGTGTGAGTAAGATAAGCGACCCTAGTGGCCGACACAAACACCGTGCCCATCTAGGAGTGGCACTGCAGTGTCACGCAGGATGGCCCTTCCAAAAAACCCTCCCCAAACAGCACATGACGCAAAGAAAAAAAGAGGCGCAATGAGGTAGCTGTGTGAGTAAGATAAGCGACCCTAGTGGCCGACACAAACACCGGGCCCATCTAGGAGTGGCACTGCAGTGTCACGCAGGATGGCCCTTCCAAAAAACCCTCCCCAAACAGCACATGACGCAAAGAAAAAAAGAGGCGCAGTGAGGTAGCTGTGTGAGTAAGATAAGCGACCCTAGTGGCCAACACAAACACCGTGCCCATCTAGGAGTGGCACTGCAGTGTCACGCAGGATGGCCCTTCCAAAAAACCCTCCCCAAACAGCACATGACGCAAAGAAAAAAAGAGGCGCAATGAGGTAGCTGTGTGAGTAAGATAAGCGACCCTAGTGGCCGACACAAACACCGGGCCCATCTAGGAGTGGCACTGCAGTGTCACGCAGGATGGCCCTTCCAAAAAACCCTCCCCAAACAGCACATGACGCAAAGAAAAAAAGAGGCGCAATGAGGTAGCTGTGTGAGTAAGATAAGCGACCCTAGTGGCCGACACAAACACCGTGCCCATCTAGGAGTGGCACTGCAGTGTCACGCAGGATGGCCCTTCCAAAAAACACTCCCCAAACAGCACATGACGCAAAGAAAAAAAGAGGCGCAATGAGGTAGCTGTGTGAGTTAGATAAGCGACCCTAGTGGCCGACACAAACACCGGGCCCATCTAGGAGTGGCACTGCAGTGTCACGCAGGATGGCCCTTCCAAAAAACACTCCCCAAACAGCACATGACGCAAAGAAAAAAAGAGGCGCAATGAGGTAGCTGTGTGAGTAAGATAAGCGACCCTAGTGGCCGACACAAACACCGGGCCCATCTAGGAGTGGCACTGCAGTGTCACGCAGGATGGCCCTTCCAAAAAACCCTCCCCAATCAGCACATGACGCAAAGAAAAAAAGAGGCGCAATGAGGTAGCTGTGTGAGTAAGATAAGCGACCCTAGTGGCCGACACAAACACCGGGCCCATCTAGGAGTGGCACTGCAGTGTCACGCAGGATGGCCCTTCCAAAAAACCCTCCCCAAACAGCACATGACGCAAAGAAAAAAAGAGGCGCAATGAGGTAGCTGTGTGAGTAAGATAAGCGACCCTAGTGGCCGACACAAACACCGGGCCCATCTAGGAGTGGCACTGCAGTGTCACGCAGGATGGCCCTTCCAAAAAACCCTCCCCAAACAGCACATGACGCAAAGAAAAAAAGAGGCGCAATGAGGTAGCTGTGTGAGTAAGATAAGCGACCCTAGTGGCCGACACAAACACCGTGCCCATCTAGGAGTGGCACTGCAGTGTCACGCAGGATGGCCCTTCCAAAAAACCCTCCCCAAACAGCACATGACGCAAAGAAAAAAAGAGGCGCAATGAGGTAGCTGTGTGAGTAAGATAAGCGACCCTAGTGGCCGACACAAACACCGGGCCCATCTAGGAGTGTCACTGCAGTGTCACGCAGGATGGCCCTTCCAAAAAACCCTCCCCCGACAGCACATGACGCAAAGAAAAAAAGAGGCGCAATGAGGTAGCTGTGTGAGTAAGATAAGCGACCCTAGTGGCCGACACAAACACCGTGCCCATCTAGGAGTGGCACTGCAGTGTCACGCAGGATGGCCCTTCCAAAAAACCCTCCCCAAACAGCACATGACGCAAAGAAAAAAAGAGGCGCAATGAGGTAGCTGTGTGAGTAAGATAAGCGACCCTAGTGGCCGACACAAACACCGGGCCCATCTAGGAGTGGCACTGCAGTGTCACGCAGGATGGCCCTTCCAAAAAACCCTCCCCAAACAGCACATGACGCAAAGAAAAAAAGAGGCGCAATGAGGTAGCTGTGTGAGTAAGATAAGCGACCCTAGTGGCCAACACAAACACCGTGCCCATCTAGGAGTGGCACTGCAGTGTCACGCAGGATGGCCCTTCCAAAAAACCCTCCCCAAACAGCACATGACGCAAAGAAAAAAAGAGGCGCAATGAGGTAGCTGTGTGAGTAAGATAAGCGACCCTAGTGGCCGACACAAACACCGGGCCCATCTAGGAGTGGCACTGCAGTGTCACGCAGGATGGCCCTTCCAAAAAACCCTCCCCAAACAGCACATGACGCAAAGAAAAAAAGAGGCGCAATGAGGTAGCTGTGTGAGTAAGATAAGCGACCCTAGTGGCCGACACAAACACCGTGCCCATCTAGGAGTGGCACTGCAGTGTCACGCAGGATGGCCCTTCCAAAAAACACTCCCCAAACAGCACATGACGCAAAGAAAAAAAGAGGCGCAATGAGGTAGCTGTGTGAGTTAGATAAGCGACCCTAGTGGCCGACACAAACACCGGGCCCATCTAGGAGTGGCACTGCAGTGTCACGCAGGATGGCCCTTCCAAAAAACACTCCCCAAACAGCACATGACGCAAAGAAAAAAAGAGGCGCAATGAGGTAGCTGTGTGAGTAAGATAAGCGACCCTAGTGGCCGACACAAACACCGGGCCCATCTAGGAGTGGCACTGCAGTGTCACGCAGGATGGCCCTTCCAAAAAACCCTCCCCAATCAGCACATGACGCAAAGAAAAAAAGAGGCGCAATGAGGTAGCTGTGTGAGTAAGATAAGCGACCCTAGTGGCCGACACAAACACCGGGCCCATCTAGGAGTGGCACTGCAGTGTCACGCAGGATGGCCCTTCCAAAAAACCCTCCCCAAACAGCACATGACGCAAAGAAAAAAAGAGGCGCAATGAGGTAGCTGTGTGAGTAAGATAAGCGACCCTAGTGGCCGACACAAACACCGGGCCCATCTAGGAGTGGCACTGCAGTGTCACGCAGGATGGCCCTTCCAAAAAACCCTCCCCAAACAGCACATGACGCAAAGAAAAAAAGAGGCGCAATGAGGTAGCTGTGTGAGTAAGATAAGCGACCCTAGTGGCCGACACAAACACCGTGCCCATCTAGGAGTGGCACTGCAGTGTCACGCAGGATGGCCCTTCCAAAAAACCCTCCCCAAACAGCACATGACGCAAAGAAAAAAAGAGGCGCAATGAGGTAGCTGTGTGAGTAAGATAAGCGGCCCTAGTGGCCGACACAAACACCGGGCCCATCTAGGAGTGGCACTGCAGTGTCACGCAGGATGGCCCTTCCAAAAAACCCTCCCCAAACAGCACATGACGCAAAGAAAAAAAGAGGCGCAATGAGGTAGCTGTGTGAGTAAGATAAGCGACCCTAGTGGCCGACACAAACACCGGGCCCATCTAGGAGTGGCACTGCAGTGTCACGCAGGATGGCCCTTCCAAAAAACCCTCCCCAAACAGCACATGACGCAAAGAAAAAAAGAGGCGCAATGAGGTAGCTGTGTGAGTAAGATAAGCGACCCTAGTGGCCGACACAAACACCGTGCCCATCTAGGAGTGGCACTGCAGTGTCACGCAGGATGGCCCTTCCAAAAAACCCTCCCCAAACAGCACATGACGCAAAGAAAAAAAGAGGCGCAATGAGGTAGCTGTGTGAGTAAGATAAGCGACCCTAGTGGCCGACACAAACACCGGGCCCATCTAGGAGTGGCACTGCAGTGTCACGCAGGATGGCCCTTCCAAAAAACCCTCCCCAAACAGCACATGATGCAAAGAAAAAAAGAGGCGCAATGAGGTAGCTGTGTGAGTAAGATAAGCGACCCTAGTGGCCGACACAAACACCGTGCCCATCTAGGAGTGGCACTGCAGTGTCACGCAGGATGGCCTTCCAAAAAACCCTCCCCAAACAGCACATGACGCAAAGAAAAAAAGAGGCGCAATGAGGTAGCTGTGTGAGTAAGATAAGCGACCCTAGTTGCCGACACAAACACCGTGCCCATCTAGGAGTGGCACTGCAGTGTCACGCAGGATGGCCCTTCCAAAAAACCCTCCCCAAACAGCACATGACGCAAAGAAAAAAAAGAGGCGCAATGAGGTAGCTGTGTGAGTAAGATAAGCGACCCTAGTGGCCGACACAAACACCGGGCCCATCTAGTAGTGGCACTGCAGTGTCACGCAGGATGGCCCTTCCAAAAAACCCTCCCCAAACAGCACATGACGCAAAGAAAAAAAGAGGCGCAATGAGGTAGCTGTGTGAGTAAGATAAGCGACCCTAGTGGCCGACACAAACACCGGGCCCATCTAGGAGTGGCACTGCAGTGTCACGCAGGATGGCCCTTCCAAAAAACCCTCCCCAAACAGCACATGACGCAAAGAAAAAAAGAGGCGCAATGAGGTAGCTGTGTGAGTAAGATAAGCGACCCTAGTGGCCGACACAAACACCGGGCCCATCTAGGAGTGGCACTGCAGTGTCATTCAGGATGGCCCTTCCAAAAAACCCTCCCCAAACAGCACATGACGCAAAGAAAAAAAGAGGCGCAATGAGGTAGCTGTGTGAGTAAGATAAGCGACCCTAGTGGCCGACACAAACACCGTGCCCATCTAGGAGTGGCACTGCAGTGTCACGCAGGATGGCCCTTCCAAAAAACCCTCCCCAAACAGCACATGACGCAAAGAAAAAAAGAGGCGCAATGAGGTAGCTGTGTGAGTAAGATAAGCGACCCTAGTGGCCGACACAAACACCGGGCCCATCTAGGAGTGGCACTGCAGTGTCACGCAGGATGGCCCTTCCAAAAAACATTCCACAAACAGCACATGACGCAAAGAAAAATTAAAGAAAAAAGAGGTGCAAGATGGAATTGTCCTTGGGCCCTCCCACCCACCCTTATGTTGTATAAACAGGACATGCACACTTTAACCAAACCATCATTTCAGTGACAGGGTCTGCCACACGACTGTGACTGAAATGACGGGTTGGTTTGGACCCCCACGAAAAAAGAAGCAATTAATCTCTCCTTGCACAAACTGGCTCTACAGAGGCAAGATGTCCACCTCATCATCATCCTCCGATATATCACCGTGTACATCCCCCTCCTCACAGATTATCAATTCGTCCCCACTGGAATCCACCATCTCAGCTCCCTGTGTACTTTGTGGAGGCAATTGCTGCTGGTCAATGTCTCCACGGAGGAATTGATTATAATTCATTTTAATGAACATCATCTTCTCCACATTTTCTGGATGTAACCTCGTACGCCGATTGCTGACAAGGTGAGCGGCGGCACTAAACACTCTTTCGGAGTACACACTTGTGGGAGGGCAACTTAGGTAGAATAAAGCCAGTTTGAGCAAGGGCCTCCAAATTGCCTCTTTTTCCTGCCAGTATAAGTACGGACTGTGTGACGTGCCTACTTGGATGCGGTCACTCATATAATCCTCCACCATTCTTTCAATGGTGAGAGAATCATATGCAGTGACAGTAGACGACATGTCCGTAATCGTTGTCAGGTCCTTCAGTCCGGACCAGATGTCAGCATCAGCAGTCGCTCCAGACTGCCCTGCATCACCGCCAGCGGGTGGGCTCGGAATTCTGAGCCTTTTCCTCGCACCCCCAGTTGCGGGAGAATGTGAAGGAGGAGATGTTGACAGGTCGCGTTCCGCTTGACTTGACAATTTTGTCACCAGCAGGTCTTTGAACCCCAGCAGACTTGTGTCTGCCGGAAAGAGAGATCCAAGGTAGGCTTTAAATCTAGGATCGAGCACGGTGGCCAAAATGTAGTGCTCTGATTTCAACAGATTGACCACCCGTGAATCCTTGTTAAGCGAATTAAGGGCTCCATCTACAAGTCCCACATGCCTAGCGGAATCGCTCCGTGTTAGCTCCTCCTTCAATGTCTCCAGCTTCTTCTGCAAAAGCCTGATGAGGGGAATGACCTGACTCAGGCTGGCAGTGTCTGAACTGACTTCACGTGTGGCAAGTTCAAAGGGCATCAGAACCTTGCACAACGTTGAAATCATTCTCCACTGCGCTTGAGACAGGTGCATTCCACCTCCTATATCATGCTCAATTGTATAGGCTTGAATGGCCTTTTGCTGCTCCTCCAACCTCTGAAGCATATAGAGGGTTGAATTCCACCTCGTTACCACTTCTTGCTTCAGATGATGGCAGGGCAGGTTCAGTAGTTTTTGGTGGTGCTCCAGTCTTCTGTACGTGGTGCCTGTACGCCGAAAGTGTCCCGCAATTCTTCTGGCCACCGACAGCATCTCTTGCACGCCCCTGTCGTTTTTTAAAAAATTCTGCACCACCAAATTCAAGGTATGTGCAAAACATGGGACGTGCTGGAATTTGCCCATATTTAATGCACACACAATATTGCTGGCGTTGTCCGATGCCACAAATCCACAGGAGAGTCCAATTGGGGTAAGCCATTCCGCGATGATCTTCCTCAGTTGCCGTAAGAGGTTTTCAGCTGTGTGCGTATTCTGGAAAGCGGTGATACAAAGCGTAGCCTGCCTAGGAAAGAGTTGGCGTTTGCGAGATGCTGCTACTGGTGCCGCCGCTGCTGTTCTTGCGGCGGGAGTCCATACATCTACCCAGTGGGCTGTCACAGTCATATAGTCCTGACGCTGCCCTGCTCCACTTGTCCACATGTCCGTGGTTAAGTGGACATTGGGTACAACTGCATTTTTTAGGACACTGGTGAGTCTTTTTCTGACGTCCGTGTACATTCTCGGTATCGCCTGCCTAGAGAAGTGGAACCTAGATGGTATTTGGTAACGGGGGCACACTGCCTCAATAAATTGTCTAGTTCCCTGTGAACTAACGGCGGATACCGGACGCACGTCTAACACCAACATAGTTGTCAAGGCCTCAGTTATCCGCTTTGCAGCAGGATGACTGCTGTGATATTTCATCTTCCTCGCAAAGGACTGTTGGACAGTCAATTGCTTACTGGAAGTAGTACAAGTGGGCTTACGACTTCCCCTCTGGGATGACGATCGACTCCCAGCAGCAACAACAGCAGCGCCAGCAGCAGTAGGCATTACACTCAAGGATGCATCGGAGGAATCCCAGGCAGGAGAGGACTCGTCAGAATTGCCAGTGACATGGCCTGCAGGACTATTGGCATTCCTGGGTAAGGAGGAAATTGACACTGAGGGAGTTGGTGGGGTGGTTTGTGTGAGCTTGGTTACAAGAGGAAGGGATTTACTGGTCAGTGGACTGCTTCCGCTGTCACCCAAAGTTTTTGAACTTGTCACTGACTTATTATGAATGCGCTGCAGGTGACGTATAAGCGAGGATGTTCCGAGGTGGTTAACGTCCTTACCCGTACTTATTACAGCTTGACAAAGGCAACACACGGCTTGACAAATGTTGTCCGCATTTCTGGTGAAATACTTCCACACCGAAGAGCTGATTTTTTTTGTATTTTGACCAGGCATGTCAATGGCCCTATTCCTCCCACGGACAACAGGTGTCTCCCCGGGTGCCTGACTTAAACAAACCACCTCACCATCAGAATCCTCCTGGTCAATTTCCTCCCCAGCGCCAGCAACACCCATATCCTCCTCATCCTGGTGTACTTCAACACTGACATCTTCAATCTGACTATCAGGAACTGGACTGCGGGTGCTCCTTCCAGCACTTGCAGGGGGCGTGCAAATGGTGGAAGGCGCATGCTCTTCACGTCCAGTGTTGGGAAGGTCAGGCATCGCAACCGACACAATTGGACTCTCCTTGTGGATTTGGGATTTCGAAGAACGCACAGTTCTTTGCGGTGCTTTTGCCAGCTTGAGTCTTTTCAGTTTTCTAGCGAGAGGCTGAGTGCTTCCATCCTCATGTGAAGCTGAACCACTAGCCATGAACATAGGCCAGGGCCTCAGCCGTTCCTTGCCACTCCGTGTGGTAAATGGCATATTGGCAAGTTTACGCTTCTCCTCCGACAATTTTATTTTAGGTTTTGGAGTCCTTTTTTTACTGATATTTGGTGTTTTGGATTTGACATGCTCTGTACTATGACATTGGGCATCGGCCTTGGCAGACGACGTTGCTGGCATTTCATCGTCTCGGCCATGACTAGTGGCAGCAGCTTCAGCACGAGGTGGAAGTGGATCTTGATCTTTCCCTAATTTTGGAACCTCAACATTTTTGTTCTCCAGATTTTAATAGGCACAACTAAAAGGCACCTCAGGTAAACAATGGAGATGGATGGATACTAGTATACTTATGGATGGACTGCCGAGTGCCGACACAGAGGTAGCTACAGCCGTGGACTACCGTACTGTGTCTGCTGCTAATATAGACTGGATGATAATGAGATGAAATCAATATATATATATGTATGTATATATAATATCACTAGTACTGCAGCCAGACAGGTAGATAATATATTTATTAGGTAATGATGACTGATGACGGACCTGCTGGACACTGTCAGCTCAGCAGCACCGCAGACTGCTACAGTAAGCTACTATACTATAGTAGTATGTACAAAGAAGAAAGAAAAAAAAAAAAACACGGGTAGGTGGTATACAATTATGGATGGACTGCCGAGTGCCGACACAGAGGTAGCTACAGCCGTGGACTAACGTACTGTGTCTGCTGCTAATATAGACTGGATGATTGATAATGAGATGAAATCAATATATATATGTATGTATATATAATATCACTAGTACTGCAGCCGGACAGGTAGATAATATATTTATTAGGTAATGATGACTGATGACGGACCTGCTGGACACTGTCAGCTCAGCAGCACCGCAGACTGCTACAGTAAGCTACTATACTCTATAGTAGTATGTACAAAGAAGAAAGAAAAAAAAAACACGGGTAGGTGGTATACAATTATGGATGGACTGCCGAGTGCCGACACAGAGGTAGCTACAGCCGTGGACTACCGTACTGTGTCTGCTGCTAATATAGACTGGATGATAATGAGATGAAATCAATATATATATATGTATGTATATATAATATCACTAGTACTGCAGCCGGACAGGTAGATAATATATTTATTAGGTAATGATGACTGATGACGGACCTGCTGGACACTGTCAGCTCAGCAGCACCGCAGACTGCTACAGTAAGCTACTATACTATAGTAGTATGTACAAAGAAGAAAGAAAAAAAAAAACCACGGGTAGGTGGTATACAATTATGGATGGACTGCCGAGTGCCGACACAGAGGTAGCTACAGCCGTGGACTAACGTACTGTGTCTGCTGCTAATATAGACTGGATGATTGATAATGAGATGAAATCAATATATATATATATGTATGTATATATAATATCACTAGTACTGCAGCCGGACAGGTAGATAATATATTTATTAGGTAATGATGACTGATGACGGACCTGCTGGACACTGTCAGCTCAGCAGCACCGCAGACTGCTACAGTAAGCTACTATACTATAGTAGTATGTACAAAGAAGAAAGAAAAAAAAAAACCACGGGTAGGTGGTATACAATTATGGATGGACTGCCGAGTGCCGACACAGAGGTAGCTACAGCCGTGGACTACCGTACTGTGTCTGCTGCTAATATAGACTGGATGATAATGAGATGAAATCACAATATATATATGTATGTATATATAATATCACTAGTACTGCAGCCGGACAGGTAGATAATATATTTATTAGGTAATGATGACTGATGACGGACCTGCTGGACACTGTCAGCTCAGCAGCACCGCAGACTGCTACAGTAAGCTACTATACTATAGTAGTATGTACAAAGAAGAAAGAAAAAAAAAACCACGGGTAGGTGGTATACAATTATGGATGGACTGCCGAGTGCCGACACAGAGGTAGCTACAGCCGTGGACTAACGTACTGTGTCTGCTGCTAATATAGACTGGATGATTGATAATGAGATGAAATCAATATATATATATATGTATGTATATATAATATCACTAGTACTGCAGCCGGACAGGTAGATAATATATTTATTAGGTAATGATGACTGATGACGGACCTGCTGGACACTGTCAGCTCAGCAGCACCGCAGACTGCTACAGTAAGCTACTATACTATAGTAGTATGTACAAAGAAGAAAGGAAAAAAAAAACCACGGGTAGGTGGTATACAATTATGGATGGACTGCCGAGTGCCGACACAGAGGTAGCTACAGCCGTGGACTAACGTACTGTGTCTGCTGCTAATATAGACTGGATGATTGATAATGAGATGAAATCAATATATATATATGTATGTATATATAATATCACTAGTACTGCAGCCGGACAGGTAGATAATATATTTATTAGGTAATGATGACTGATGACGGACCTGCTGGACACTGTCAGCTCAGCAGCACCGCAGACTGCTACAGTAAGCTACTATACTATAGTAGTATGTACAAAGAAGAAAGAAAAGAAAAAAACCACGGGTAGGTGGTATACAATTATGGATGGACTGCCGAGTGCCGACACAGAGGTAGCTACAGCCGTGGACTAACGTACTGTGTCTGCTGCTAATATAGACTGGATGATTGATAATGAGATGAAATCAATATATATATGTATGTATATATAATATCACTAGTACTGCAGCCGGACAGGTAGATAATATATTTATTAGGTAATGATGACTGATGACGGACCTGCTGGACACTGTCAGCTCAGCAGCACCGCAGACTGCTACAGTAAGCTACTATACTCTATAGTAGTATGTACAAAGAAGAAAGAAAAAAAAAAAAACCACGGGTAGGTGGTATACAATTATGGATGGACTGCCGAGTGCCGACACAGAGGTAGCTACAGCCGTGGACTAACGTACTGTGTCTGCTGCTAATATAGAGTCTAGACTGGATGATAAATTATTGATAATGAGATGAAATCAATATAATATCACTAGTACTGCAGCCGGACAGGTACTATATATATTTATTATGTAATGACTGATGACGGACCTGCTGGACACTGTCAGGTCAGCACAGCACCGCAGACTGCTACAGTAAGCTACTATAGTAGTATGTATAAAGAAGAATGAAAAAAAAAAAACCACGGGTAGGTGGTATACAATATTATATATATATATATATATTATATACAATTATATATATATATATATATATATATATATATATATTAAACTGGTGGTGATTGATTATTAAACTGGTGGTCACTTCAGGTCACGTTGCAACTTGCAACTAGTACTCCGAGGCCTAAGCAGACAATCACAAAATATATTATTATACTGGTGGTCAGTGTGGTCACAACAATGGCAGTGTGGCACTGACTCTGGCAGCAAAAGTGTGCACTGTACGTTATATGTACTCCTGAGTCCTGCTCTCAGACTCTAACTGCTCCCCACTGTCAGTGTCTCCCCCACAAGTCAGATAATACACTTACAGTCACACTATCTATTATCTAATCTAGTATAAATATCACTTCAGCAAGTAGTATAGTAGTATACAGTATAGTAGTACTCCTCCTAATAATGCTCCCCAGAATACTGTGTCTCTCTCTTCTCTAAACGGAGAGGACGCCAGCCACGTCCTCTCCCTATGACTCTCAATGCACGTGTGAAAATGGCGGCGACGCGCGGCTCCTTATATAGAATCCGAGTCTCGCGATAGAATCCGAGCCTCGCGAGAATCCGACAGCGTGATGATGACGTTCGGGCGCGCTCGGGTTAGCCGAGCAAGGCGGGAAGATCCGAGCCTGCTCGGACCCGTGTAAAAAACCTGAAGTTCGGGCGGGTTCGGATTCAGAGGAACCGAACCCGCTCATCTCTACTAAACACTCTTTCGGAGTACACACTGGAGGGGGGGCAACTTAGGTAAAATAAAGCCAGTTTGTGCAAGGGCCTCCAAATTGCCTGTTTTTCCTGCCAGTATACGTACGGACTGTCTGACGTGCCTACTTGGATGCGGTCACTCATATAATCCTCCACCATTCTTTCAATGGTGACAGATTCATATGCAGTGAAAGTAGACAACATGTCAGTAATCGTTGGCAGGTCCTTCAGTCCGGACCAGATGTCAGCACTCGCTCCAGACTGCCCTGCATCACCACCAGCGGGTGGGCTCAGAAATCTTAGACTTTTCCTCGCAGCCCCAGTTGCGGGAGAATGTGAAGGAGGAGCTGTTGATTAGTCACATTTCGCTTGACTTGACAAGTGTCTCACCAGCAGGTCTTTGCACCTCTGCAGACTTGTGTCTGCCGGAAAGAGAGATACAACGTTGGCTTTAAACCTAGGATCGAGCACGGTGGCCAAAATGTAGTGCTCTGATTTCAACAGATTGACCACCCGTGAATCCTGGTTAAGCGAATGAAGGGCTCCATCCACAAGTCCCACATGCCTAGCGGAATCGTTCCGTTTTAGCTCCTCCTTCAGTCTCTCCAGCTTCTTCTGCAAAAGCCTGATGAGGGGAATGACCTGACTCAGGCTGGCAGTGTCTGAACTGACTTCACGTGTGGCAAGTTCAAAGGGTTGCAGAACCTTGCACAACGTTGAAATCATTCTCCACTACGCTTGAGTCAGGTGCATTCCCCCTCCTTTGCCTATATCGTAGGCTTCTGCATAGGCTTGAATGGCCTTTTGCTGCTCCTCCATCCTCTGAAGCATATAGAGGGTTGAATTCCACCTCGTTACCACCTCTTGCTTCAGATGACGGCAGGGCAGGTTCAGTAGTGTTTGCTGGTGCTCCAGTCTTCTGCACGCGGTGGCTGAATGCCGAAAGTGGCCCGCAATTCTTCGGGCCACCGACAGCATCTCTTGCACGCCCATGTCGTTTTTTAAATAATTCTGCACCACCAAATGCAATTTATGTGCAAAACATGGGACGCGCTAGAATTTGCCCACATGTAATGCACGCACAATATTGGTGGCGTTGTCCGATGTCACAAATCCCCAGGAGAGTCCAATTGGGGTAAGCCATTCTGCAATGATGTTCCTCAGTTTCCGTAAGAGGTTGTCAGCTGTGTGCCTCTTATGGAAAACGGTGAAACAAAGCGTAGCCTGCCTAGGAACGAGTTGGCGTTTGCGAGATGCTGCTACTGGTGCCGCCACTGCTGTTCTTGCTGCGGGAGGCAATACATCTACCCAGTGGGCTGTCACAGTCATATAGTCATGAGTCTGCCCTGCTCCACTTGTCCACATGTCTGTGGTTAAGTGGACATTGGGTACAACTGCATTTTTTAGGACACTGGTGACTCTTTTTCTGAGGTCTGTGTACATTCTCGGTATCGCCTGCCTAGAGAAGTGGAACCTAGATGGTATTTGGTACCAGGGACACACTAACTCAATTAATTGTCTAATTCCCTGTGAATTAACGGTGGATAATGGACACACGTTTAACACCACCCAGGCTGTTGGACAGTCAATTGCTTACTGGAAGTAGTACAAGTGGTCTTCCGACTTCCCCTCTGGGATGACGATCGACTCCCAGCAGCAACAACAGCAGTGCCAGCAGCAGGAGGTGTTACACTCAAGGATGCATCGGAGGAATCCCAGGCAGGAGAGGACTCGTCAGACTTGACAGTGACATGGCCTGCAGGACTATTGGCTTTCCTGTCTAAGGAGGAAATTGACACTGAGGGAGTTGGTGGTGTGGTTTGCAGGAGCTTGGTTACAAGAGGAAGGGATTTAGTTGTCAGTGGACTGCTTCCGCTGTCACCAAAAGTTTTTGAACTTGTCAATGAATTCTGATGAATGCGCTCCAGGTGACGTATAAGGGAGGATGTTCCTAGGTGGTTAACGTCCTTACCCCTACTTATTACAGCTTGACAAAGGCAACACACGGCTTGACACCTGTTGTCCGCATTTCTGTTAAAATAATTCCACACCGAAGAGGTGATTTTCTTATGTAATTTGACCAGGCATGTCAATGGCCATATTCGTCCCACGGACAACAGGTGTCTCCCCGGGTGCCTGACTTAAACAAACCACCTCACCAACAGAATCCTCCTTGTCAATTTCCTCCTCAGCGCCAGCAACACTCATATCCTCATCCTGGTGTACTTCAACAGTGACATCTTCAATTTGACTATCAGGAACTGGACTGCGGGTGCTCCTTCCAGCACTTGCAGGGGGCGTGTAAATGGTGGAAGGCACCACTTCTTCCCATCCAATGTTGGGAAGGTCAGGCATCGCAACCGACACAATTGGACTCTCCTTGGGGATTTGTGATTTAGAAGAACGTACAGTTCTTTGCTGTGCTTTTGCCTGCTTAAGTCTTTTAATTTTTCTAGTGGGAGGATGAGTGCTTCCATCCTCATGTGACGCTGAACCACTAGCCATGAACATAGGACAGGGGCTTAGCCGTTCCTTGCCACTCCGTCTCGTAAATGGCATATTGGCAAGTTTACGCTTCTCATCAGACGCTTTTAATTTGGATTTTTGGGTCATTTTACTGAACTTTTGTTTTTTGAATTTTACATGCTCTCTACTATGACATTGGGCATCGGCCTTGGCAGACGACATTGATGGCAATTCATCATCTCGGCCATGACTAGTGGCAGCAGCTTCAGCACGAGGTGGAAGTGGATCTTGATCTTTCCCTATTTTACCCTCCACATTTTTGTTCTCCATTTTTTAATGTGTGGAATTATATGCCAGTAATATATATCAATAGCAATGGCCTACTGTACCGCACTGCTATATATATACTGGTGGTCAGCAAAATTCTGCACTGTCCTCCTACTATATACTGCGCACAACTAAAATGCAGCACAGGTATGGATGGATAGTATACTTGATGACACAGAGGTAGAGCAGTGGACTACTGTACCATACTGCTATATATATACTGGTGGTCAGCAAAATTCTGCACTGTCCTCCTACTATATACTGCGCACAACTAAAATACAGCACAGGTATGGATGGATAGTATACTTGATGACACAGAGGTAGAGCAGTGGACTACTGTACCGTACTGCTATATATATATATATACTGGTGGTCAGCAAAATTCTGCACTGTCCTCCTACTATATACTGCGCACAACTAAAATGCAGCACAGGTATGGATGGATAGTATACTTGACGACACAGAGGTAGAGCAGTGGACTACTGTACCGTACTGCTATATATATACTGGTGGTCAGTAAAATTCTGCACTGTCCTCCTACTATATACTGCGCACAACTAAAATGCACCACAGGTATGGATGGATAGTATACTTGACGACACAGAGGTAGAGCAATGGACTACTGTACTACTGCTATATATATACTGGTGGTCACAGCAAAATTCTGCACTGTCCTCCTACTATATGCTACAATGCTGCACAGATATGGAGCGTTTTTCAGGCAGAGAACATAGATATTTTCAGCACACTGAGCACAGATATTTGCAGCACACTAAGCACAGATATTTGCAGCACACTGAACACAGAAAGTGAGAGAACACAGCAACGTCCTCTCGCTATCATCTCCAAAGCATGAGTGAAAATGGCTGCGACGCGCGGCTCCTTATATAGAATCCGAATCTCGCAAGAATCCGACAGCGGGATGATGACGTTCGGGCGCGCTCGGGTTAACCGAGCAAGGCGGTAAGATCAGAGTCTGCCTCGGAACCGTGTAAAATAGGTGAAGTTCGGGGGGGGTTCGGATCTCGAGGAACCGAACCCGCTCATCACTAACTCCAACCTATATTTAATTTTAAGTTGTGGGGGCCCCACTAAGAAAACTGATGGCAACCCCACCCCCTGCTAGAGCGGTATCTATGTTGAAACGGCCACTCATATTACACACACACCCGGAGCGTTTCCTGACTGGACCTGGCCACTCACAACACATGCACGCAGATCGTTACCTGACTGGACCCAGCAATGAGAGAGTGGGGAGCCGGAAGAGCACACTGACACCATGCCCACTCAGTCCCTTCAGTGTTGCAGCGCCTGGCTCCAGTGCAGTGTCTCATGGGATTTGTTAAAGAACATCTGAGCCGCCGAAGAGGAGGGCGAACGGAGACACAGCTAAAAGCTGTGCTCCTGTTTTAATACTGCCAGTGGACGATTCTGGAGGACTGTGTGTAGGGGCCCCCGGGACGACTGCCCCTGTCGCCCCTCCTATAATCCGGCCCTGTTTGCTTCCTATCTGATAAAACAAAATTTATTTGGAAATATTAAGAATATAATTGCCCCTGGTTGAGGAGATGTGAATGATCCCAGATAAAAATGTTCTGGTCCTGCCTCAGGAAATGAGATGGAGAGGGGTAGAGACACTGCAAGTCATAAACCCTTTCTCACCCGGCCAGTACAGATGATCTGTATTAATGAGATCAATTAAGTCAATTGATTTTAGATTCTGTCATAATCCTAATGAAGGAATAACAGCTGTTATGGCAATAAGTAATAATAGAAACAAATCAAAGGATATACCAGGGTAAAGAAAGAAAAGGATAGGAACAAATGGTGATGCTGCTGTTGGAGTCACATACCACACATCATATGCAATGATTGATGTTCTACAACACTGAGTATTCCCTGTGAGTCTCCACCTCAGGTACTAACTCAGCCCACACTGTTTCGCTTCCAAGATCGGACGAGATCGGGCATTAGCAGTGTGGTTTGATAGTAGAAGGATTTGGTCAGACGTCCAATGAGAGTGCACCTATATAGGGGGGGATAATTAGCTGGGTCTTATAGATATAGTGTGGATCTGCTTTTTGTGTTAGGCAGGAGACATCAAGTCCCACACCGGTGGTATTGTGTCCCTGGATCACAAATGAGAGTCCACGAAAAAGGAAGATATATAGATTTATGAAAAAAATGAAGATATATAGATTTATGAAAAAAACCCTAAAAAGGATAATGGAGATCAATTAGGCTGTAGTTATTAGGAACGGGTGATAAAAATTACCCGTCCGTATAGATACAAATGGATAAAGAAACACGGATCAAGAAATTTTTTTATATATATGTGTACATTGGTACTGGTGTAAGGAACAGAAAATATGTCAAAGATAATTGTAGATACAAATAAATAGTACTGGTATATGCAATGAAATAATCACTAGTGACATGGGTGTCATTAGAAACACTTTGTGTGAATTGGAGCTGTTATAATCATTAGGATATAGGAAAATAGACATGAAATTCTCATATAACCCATGCAGCAATATGACAACAGGATCTGCAGGAGGAAAGTCAAAGAAGAATGCAGTATTTCTTTCCTAAAAATGCAGTTTTTAATCCTGATGCAATAAACTAAGATGCATAAGCCTGGAAAAAGGCATAAATGAAGCTGCACGGATATAGATACAATTTCTATGACAGCTGGGCAAAAATTAGCCCAAAATGGCAGGATGGAATGATCTGACCTGAGGCTAGGAGTGAATCACTTGCAGTTGGACAAAACAGGACCCATTGGAATGGAAAACATGTTTCACCCCTGTGGGGCTTGCTCACTTCCTGAAGGAAGTTATATATGTACACATATATATAAAAAAATTTCTTGATCCGTGTTTCTTTATCCATTTGTATCTATACGGACGGGTAATTTTTATCACCCGTTCCTAATAACTACAGCCTAATTGATCTCCATTATCCTTTTTAGGGTTTTTTTCATAAATCTATATATCTTCGTTTTTTTCATAAATCTATATATCTTCCTTTTTCGTGGACTCTCATTTGTGATCCAGGGACACAATACCACCGGTGTGGGACTTGATGTCTCCTGCCTAACACAAAAAGCAGATCCACACTATATCTATAAGACCCAGCTAATTATCCCCCCCTATATAGGTGCACTCTCATTGGACGTCTGACCAAATCCTTCTACTATCAAACCACACTGCTAATGCCCGATCTCGTCCGATCTTGGAAGCGAAACAGTGTGGGCTGAGTTAGTACCTGAGGTGGAGACTCACAGGGAATACTCAGTGTTGTAGAACATCAATCATTGCATATGATGTGTGGTATGTGACTCCAACAGCAGCATCACCATTTGTTCCTATCCTTTTCTTTCTTTACCCTGGTATATCCTTTGATTTGTTTCTATTATTACTTATTGCCATAACAGCTGTTATTCCTTCATTAGGATTATGACAGAATCTAAAATCAATTGACTTAATTGATCTCATTAATACAGATCATCTGTACTGGCCGGGTGAGAAAGGGTTTATGACTTGCAGTGTCTCTACCCCTCTCCATCTCATTTCCTGAGGCAGGACCAGAACATTTTTATCTGGGATCATTCACATCTCCTCAACCAGGGGCAATTATATTCTTAATATTTCCAAATAAATTTTGTTTTATCTGCTGACTAATCAACCTAGTGTTATTCATTCTAGTTATTTAACTACCATTAATGAGTGCGCCCACACAAGAGCCTTCTTCTTTCTCCCTTTTGTTTATGCATATGTCACTGGCTCTGGGCGCACCCCCAAACTGGACATTATATTAAAGATTTTACTTGAAAATTGTCCAAATTTGGTTTTTCTGTAATCAAAAACTATTTTCAGACCGGTGCCGGGTCGCCCCCTTTGTGTAACTGCTTCCTATCTGAATCAGCCCTAGGTCACAGGCAATTTGCATATGAGAAGTTAACCATATATACTGGAATAGGACAGACGTCCACTCATACCGTGGATGTCCGGCTTCCGTAATGTTAACAGTGCTCATTCGTGTTCCTATAACTTTCTTTAATGTGATTACTAAAATTTCCCACAATCATAGCAATGTTGAGGTCATGCATGCTGCTATCAGGACTACGGAACTGAGAGAACACACACAAGGGTCAGCTTAAATGTTAAAATGTGTTTCAGATGTTTTTCAGATGTTTTCTTCTGTTTAATATTTATAGTTAAGACCTCGCTTACATGTAATCGAATCCAAATGAAATTAGTGCAACAGAAAGTGTATTGTGTCCTTGTGTGCTTTGGGCTTATAGCATGCATACCTCCCTACTGTCCCGCTTTTGGGAGAGCCTTTGATCACCCGCTGCTCTGCTCTGCAAAGCAGCTGGTGGTCACTGAATACATGCTGTGCACATGCGCACGGCATGTATTCAGTGCTAGGAGGGGAGTGGGGGCTGCCCAGCAGCTCGGGGAGCGCTGGACACGCCCCAAAAGGCACGAAAATGTTCAGTTTGGTGAGGCCATGCCCACCAGGATCGAGACCATGCCCCCTTTTCGGGTCGGCATGCGACTTTGCCGCACGATAGTCCCTATTTCATCAATGCGAAAGTTGGGAGGTATGCAGCATGTGTTTTGTGACTCTGGTACCAAATACATATTTTACAAATGCAGCCTAGGGGGTTTATTTACAAAGCACTGTGTTGTAAAACCCGGTGTTTCTGATAGTTTTTAATTCTCTCTCTCTCTCTCTCTCTCTCATTGAAATTTGAAACCCATCTCTCGGCAAGTGGTGGATGCAAAAAACTACAATTTTCTTGTCACAAATTTAGGTATCAAATATTTATCACATCCGCATTAAAAATGTAGATTGTGATGAATATGCCCCTAAAGGTGAAGTGTCAGAGAAATACACAATATTCTAGGCCTACTGTAAATGCAGAATTAAGTACAGTAAATATTCTGTTGATCATTTTATAGAATTTACCCATCTAATCAATCTATCTATCTATCTATCTATCTATCTATCTATCTATCTATCTATCTATCTATCTATATATATATCTATATATTAGATCTAGTTATCCTATTATGTATTCAAAGATGCAAGCAAAGGATTTCGGTCTGTGGAATCAGTTGTCAAAGCTTTATGCAATATTAAAGTATCTGTCCACCTTTGGTTAAGTAGAGTTATTCCAACTGAGATTTGTAAGCCATTCTTTTGTAGAGTAAACTTTCCTAATACAGTGGGAGTACATAGGGTCTGGTGTGTTACCCCTTTTCCACTAGCACAAAAAAACAGGGTTTTTGCACGGGGGCTCGCATTTACCCGGGTTTTTTTGGTAGTGGAAAAGGCTCCCTCTGAAAAGTGACCTGGGAATCCTATCCAGGTAGCTACCTGGGTTGGACCCGGGAATGACCAGGGTAAGGGTATTGTGTAAACGGGTTATCCGACCCGGGACCCGCGTACAGCATGTTAAGAGCTCATACCTCCCTGACCGCAGTGTGTCCCTCGGGCGGTCGGGAGGTTGGGGGAAACAGTGCATGCTGTCAGCGCTGCTGTCTGTCCTGCTATGCAGACAGCAGCGCTGGCTGTGAAAGTGTGTACCGGAAGCTGGGGGCAGGCCAGCAGCGGGAGAGATGTGTGCTTAGCGAACCTCTCAGCACACATCTCTCCCGCCGCTCAGCACAGCGCGATCTGTGCTGAGCGTGAGGGGGAAGCGGGGGGGCGCTCATTTCACCCAGCGGGTGAAATTAGCGACCCGCTAGATTGGCCTGCACGGCAGGCCAATATAGCACCGGCGATAGCGATGCGCGGGGCTGCACATCGCTATCACTGTAGGGGGTACACACGGAGCGATTAGGCTCAAAATCTAAGCAATCTAGTCCGCAGCAGACACGATCTCCATCCAGGAGAGTGGGGACTCCATCCGGAGGTATTCGTGGAGGTAACAGATCTTTGGGGTGTACCTCAAATAGACATGATGGCCTCTTGTCTCAACAACAATATTCGGCGGTCTTGTTACAGGTTGAGGGACCTACAAGCAGTGGCGGTGGATGCCCTAGTGACTCCATGGGTGTTCCAGTCGGTGTACGTGTTTCCTCCACTTCCACTCATTCCAAGAGCTCTAAAACTTATAAGGAGAACAAGAGTTCAGGCAATCCTCATTGCTCCGGACTGGCCAAGAGGGGCTTGGCACGTGGATCTTCTGGATCTACTGCTAGAAGAGCCAAGGCCTCTTCCTCTTCGGGAGGACCTGCTGCAGCAGGGGCCATTTGCCTTTCAAGACTTACCGCGGTTACGTTTGATGGCATGGAGGTTGAATGCCAGATATTAGCTCAGAAGGGCATTCTGAACAAGGTTATTCCTACACTGATACAGGCTATGAAAGGAGTAACGTCTAAACATTACTATCGTATTTGTAAAAAATATGTACAGTGGGGCAAAAAAGTATTTGGACAGCCACCGATTGTGCAAGTTGACCCACTTAAAAAGATGAGAGAGGTGTGTAATTTCCATCATAGGTACACTTCAACTGTAAGAGACAGAATCTGAAAAAAAAAAAAACAGGAAATCACATTGTATGATTTTTAAACAATTTACTTGTATATTTTTGTATAGCAAAAGCAGCAAGATTTCTGTCTCTCACAGACCTGTTACTTCTTCTTTAAGAAGCTCTTCTATCCTCCACTCGTTACCTGTATTAATGGCACCTGTTTGAACTGATTATCTGTATAAAAGACACCTGTCCACACCCTCAAACAGTCAGACTGCTACCTCTCCACCATGGCCAAGACCTGAGAGCTGTCTAAGGACACCAGGGACAAAATTGTAGAGCTGCACAAGGCTGGGATGATCTACTCGACAATAAGCAAGCAGCTTGGTGAGAAGAGATCAACTGCTGGCGCAATTATTAAAAAATGGAAGAAATACAAGATCACTGACAATCTCCCTCGACCTGGGGCTCCATGCAATATCTCACCTTGTGGGGTATCAATAATCTTGAGAACAGTGAGGAATCAGCCCAGAACTACATGAGGGGGGACCTGGTCAATGACCTCAAGGGAGCTGGGACCACAGTCACAAAGGTTGCCATTAGTAACAAACTATGTCGTCATGGATTGAAATCCTGCAGCACTAGAAAGGTCCCCCTGCTTAAGCCAGCACATGTCCAGGCCTGTCTAAACTTTGCCAGTGACCATCTGGATGATCCAACGGAGGATTGGGAGAATGTGATGTGGTCAGATGAGAGCAAAATCGAACTTTTTGGTATAAACTCCTCTCGCTGTGTTTGGATGGAGAAGAATGATGAATGGCATCCCAAGAATACCATACCCACTGTGAAGCATGAGGGTGGAAACATCATGCTTTGGGGCTGCTTTTCTGCAAAGGGGACAGGACAACTGATCCGTATTAAGGAGAGGATGAATGGGGCCAGGTATCGTGAGATTTTGGGCAAAAACCTCCTTCCCTCAGTAAGAGCATTGAACGTGGCTGATCTTCCAGCATGACAATGACCCCAAACACACCACCGAGGCAACTAAGGAGTGGCTCCGTAAGAAGCATTTCAAGGTCCTGGAGTGGCCTAGCCAGTCTCCAGACCTCAATTCAAAAGAAAATCTGTGGAGGGAGTTGAAAGTCCATGTTGCCCGTCGACAGCCCCAAAACATGACAGATCTAGAGAAGATCTGCATGGAAGAGTGGGCCAAAATACCTGCTACAGTGTGTGCAAATCTGGTCAAGAACTACAGGAAACGTTTGACCTCTGTAATTGCCAACCTAGGTTATATTACAAAGTATTGAATTAAACTTTTTGATTGTCCAAATATTTATTTTCCGCAAGAATATACAAATAAATTGTTTAAAAATCATACAATGTGATTTCCTAGTTTTTTTTTCAGATTCTGTCTCTCACAGTTGAAGTGTACCTATTATGAAAATTACAGACCTCTCTTATCTCTATTTAAGTGGGTCAACTTGCACAATCGGTGGCTGTCCAAATACTTTTTTGCCCCACTGTATCTTGATGTGAATCCAAGAAGTTTCCTATGGTGGATTTTCAACTGGGATGGTTTCTCCTCTTGCTGCAAGCAAGTGTGGATATGGGCCTGAGGTTGGGATCCGTAAAGGTCCAGATTTTGTCCCTATCCATTTTCTTCCAGAAACAGTTGGCTTCCCTTCCTGAGGTTCAGACTTTTCTGAAAGGGGTTCTGCACATCCAGCCTCCGTTTGTGCCGCCTACGTCGCCCTGGGATCTTAACGTGGTGTTACAGTTCCTCCAATCGGATTGGTTTGAGCCTCTACAGGTGGTTGAGGTCAAATTTCTCACGTGGAAGGCTGTCACTCTGTTGGTCTTAGCTTCTGCTAGACGTGTGTCAGAGTTGGGGGCTTTGTTTTGTAAGAGCCCCTACTTGATATTCCATGAAGATAGAGCTGAACTCCAGACACATCACCAGTTCCTTCCGTAGGTTGTGTCGGCATTTCATATCAACCAACCTATTGTGGTGCCAATTGCTACTGACTCCTCAATTTCATCAAAGTCCTTGGATGTTGTAAGGTCTCTGAAAATCTATGTGAAGAGGACTGCTTGTCACAGAAAATCGGACTCTCTGTTTGTCCTGTATGATCCAAAGAAACTTGGGTGTCCTGCTTCTAAGCAGACAATCTCTCGCTGGATCAGGTTCACTATCCAGCATGCGTATTCTACGGCAGGATTGCTGTGTCCTACGTCTGTTAAGGCCCACTCTACTCGGAAGGTGGGTTCTTCCTGGGCGGCTGCCTGCGGTGTCTCGGCTTTACAGCGTTGCCGAGCGGCTGCTTGGTCTGGGTTGAACATGTTGCAAGGTTCTACAAGTTCGATACTTTGGCCGCTGAAGACCTGAAGTTTGGTCAATCAGTTCTGCAGGAGCCTTCGTGCTCTCCCTCCTGTTCTTGGAGCTTTGGTACATCCCCATGGTACTAACGTGGACCCCAGCACCCTCTAGGATGTAAGAGAAAATAGGATTTTAATTACCTACCAGTAAATCCTTTTCTCGTAGTCCGTAGAGGATGCTGGGCACCTGCCCAGTGCTTTGTGATCCTGCAGTGGTTACTTAGTTCAGTACTGCTTAGTTCTTGGTTAAGTACTGTTGTTACTTGGTTAAGTAATATTGTTCAGCCATTGCCGATGTTTCAAGCTAGTTAGCTTGGTTTGCCTTGTGTGTGAGCTGGTGTGAATCTCGCGACTATCTGTGTAAAATCCTTCTCTCGAAGTTGTCCGTCTCCTCGGGCACCGTTTCTAGACTGAGTGTGGTAGGAGGGGCATAGAGGGAGGAGCCAGCCCACACTCTCAAACTCTTAAAGTGCCAGTGGCTCCTAGTGGACCTGTCTATACTCCATGGTACTAATGTGGACCCCAGCATCCTCTACGAACTACGAAAAAAGGATTTACCGGTAGGTAATTAAAATGCTATTTTCTATGTTTTTGAAATAAATCCTAACGCTGTACATTTCTTTTTCTCTTACTGTGTTATGGATAAGAAAGGCTGCTTCTTTGGGATTCTGTAGATGGTTATTAGATAAAGCCAAATTTACTTGTTAACACCTTTTATACACTATTATCATCATTATATATGTATCACATTTTCTGTTCACCAGTTTGGAAAGAGTTGACCTTTCATTAAAACACCATCTATTTAGAACTTAATTACTTGTGTGATATATCATACCAAGATACTCTATAATCTGTAAATATGTAATGACAGAGGAATAATGTAATTTGTCTAACACTGTCTAATTTTTGTACTTACTGTTGGGTTTGACCTTTCAATGTGTGTCCATATAACAGAGGTGAGAGAATCATACAGTAAAGTGAGGCTGGGAGCTACATGAAAGTGAGATTGCTTTACTATGAATGATGTATTTTGTTACTTTTTTGTACTCAGCAGAGTGTCACCTCTTCAAATGTTTCAAAGTTTTGATCTTTTTAATCCAGTAAAATGCATTTTAACCTTTATGAGTCTCCTTTTTCTTATTTTCAGCTATTTTCTATCTGCTTCAGGCCTGGTTTTACAGAATATATTATCATTTTGCATGCAAGATTTAAATAGAAGGCTACAAGTAGAAGTTAGGTGGCAATCACATAGCAAAATTAGGTTTTATGATTACATTATGCATTCAGTTTCTTTTATGTAACAGAAGTTCACAGTTTAACAAAATTGTACAAGCAGAACAATATGCTGTATATAGCATAATATGATATTAAAACCACTGCCTAAAAGTTTACTACTTAAAATAAAAACAATACAAACACACACAGGTAATAAACAAGAAAAAAAAGAAAATAAATGAAATAGCAATATAAGGTTATTGAATAAAACATGCATGCTAATATGCTCTTTATGTGCCATGCCATTACAGTTTCATCTACTAAAGGATTTGGTGCAGGAGGGATACAGTACAATTCTTACACGAGAAGTCACTTGTCAACATCGTCAAACCTGGTTGATGGCAGTGGAAATGGTATAAATTCCCATAATTTCTTGATAGGGCTCAGTATAAATTAATAACATCAATACCATGATCATAAATCAATGGGCAACCAAATTTGTCCTGTGGTTTGGGGCATTGTCATCATGGAAGATACCTATCCTGTTGGAAAGAAATAATGCCACATGGGTTAACTATGATCAATCAGTACCACTAAGCGATGATTAGCGTTGGTCTTACATTCTAAGGGCCTGACTGTACCCCTGTTATGCACACCAGTGCCAGCAGGAATGTACTGGTGTCTGAACGGTGAGGGATGCAAAACAAATGAACTCACAGACAGACTGGGGAATATGACATTACATACACAGAAGGTGATAGGGTAACAAAATAAACACAAAGTGAACAGAGAAGCCCAAAGGCTAAGAAACTGGGTGTCTCCCTAATATTAGGAATGCTCAGATGGAAAGAAGCAAGATGTAGTGATTTAATACGTAGAGAACCCGAAATGCTGTTGCTAAGGGCAACAGCAAAACCCTAAAGGGTTACCAACGGGTGTGGCAGTAAACTCCTTGGTCAGAGATGGAATAATAGACACAAGGAGAGTCTCCACAATCCTAGTCCTCACTTGCAGTGCACTGGTTCAGCTTACTGCCACTAAACTGACACCTGAACACCTTGCACAGTGAGAAAGGATTTTGGCAGGCAAGTCTGAGAATACAGCCGCAAACTTGCTAGGTTCACAGAGTAGCAAAAGAACCCCAGCAGGTTAAACGACTGACTCCAGTCTTACTGCTAGGTCTGGATTGGCAGAGTGTAATACCAAATCCCAAGGCCTATTTGCAGTAAGCAACAAACAAATACAAAGTTTACACAGTACTAGCTAGCTTTCAGGAACTGACTAACCAACAAAGATTCAGCAGCATCTGCCTAACCTGAGAAGAGGGTTTATATAGCAGGTGCTGTCCACGCCCCACTCAGACCTCACAGACTGTGAGCACAAAAACCAGCACCGGATCCCCTGCCGTGCACAGAGCCTGTAACCACAGCACAGCACAGCAAAAGACCCGAACCGGAGTATCAGCTACGCTCAGGTTACTCCACTAGCACTTGTCTCCCGGTTGCCATGACGACGTGGCAGCACAGAGCAGGAGACCCTAACAGTACCCCCCCTCTGACGAGGGGTCAAATAACCCCTACCACCGGGTTTATCGGGGAACTGCGAGAAGAAAGAGCGTAACAGTCTGGGGGCATGAAGATCACAACTGCGCACCCATGACCGCTCCTCCGGGCCATACCCCTTCCAGTGCACCAAAAATGACAGCCGACCTCGAACCATCTTGGAGTCAAGAATCCTTTCAACAACAAACTCCCTCTGGCCACGTATCAGAAGAGGGGAAGGTTTTCCACTGGAAGAAGGATTACTAATCACCCGTTTTAAAAGGGAACAATGAAATGTTTTATTGATACCCAAAGAACGGGGTAGATCTAACTGAAATGCCACCGGATTGATAACCCTAGTGATCTTTTAAGGACCGATGAACCGGGGGCCTAACTTATGAGATGGCTGTCTCAACTTCAAATTCTTGGTAGACAACCAGACGAAGTCCCCTAATTTGAAGCTGCAGGGTCTTTTCCGCTTATCAAAAACCCTTTTGGTCACTAATGACACAGACACAAGGGCTTTCTTCACTTTCCTCCAAATACCTCTAAGGACCGAAACCACAGAGGAACCACCAGGCATGGAGTCCAGGGGGTCAAAAGAATTGGCCTTAGGATGATGCCCATACACACAAAGGAAGGGAGAGATCCCTGTAGCAGAGTGAGCCGCGTTATTATAGGCAAACTCCGCCATGGACAGATGAGCAACCCAGTCAGTCTGACACTTAGAGACATAACACCTGAGGAACTGCTCCAAGGACTGGTTCACCCTTTCAGTCTGCCCATTAGACTGCGGATGGTAGCCTGACGACAAGCTGACAGAAATCTGGAGATCGGAACAAAATGCCCTCCAGAATTTGGCCACAAACTGGGATCCGCGGTCAGAGACCACATCAAGTGGCAACCCGTGGAGGCGCACAACATGCAGCATAAATAATTCAGACAGGCATCTGGCCGATGGCAGCCCAACCAATGGAACGAAGTGCGCCATCTTCGAAAACCTGTCAACGACAACCCAGATGGCTGTCATCCCCGAGGATTTGGGCAAGTCCACCACAAAATCCATTGAAATGTGGGTCCATGGCTTAGATGGAATAGAGAGTGGATGTAATGGGCCAACAGGAACCCCTCTAGGAGTCTTATTTCGGGCACAAATGTCACATGCCCGAACCCACTGATCCACATCCCTAGCCACCGAGGGCCACCACACCGCCCTAGATAGCAACTCCCGAGTTCTGGCAATACCCGGGTCACCTGCCGACTTCTTGGCATGGAATTCCAGGAACACTCGCTGTCTTAACCTAGGAGGCACAAACAAAAGACCTACCGGAAGGTCTGGAGGAGCCTGCTCCTGTGCTCTAAGAAATAATGACAAGAGGTCCTGGGTAATGCCCACTTTAATACATGATGGGGACACAATGGGCAATGGCTTCTCGGTGGTCTCCTGGATTGGAGCAAAACTCCGCGAGAGCGCATCAGCCTTGATGTTTTTTGACCCAGGGCGATATGTTATCAAAAAATTAAAGCGAGCAAAAAACAAAGCCCATTGTGCCTGCCTGGCATTGAGGCGCTTCGCTGACTCTAAATATGCCAAATTCTAATGGTCGGTGAGAATTGAGACCACAAACTTAGCCCCCTCAAGCCAGTGTCTCCACTCCTCGAGTGCATCCTTAATAGCCAACAATTCCCGGTTACCCACGTCATAATTCATCACGGCAGGCGAAAATTTACGGGAAAAGTAAGCACAGGGATGAAGGCGATTATCAGACACCCCCATCTGAGAGAGCACTGCCCCAATACCCATCTCAGAGGCTTCCACCTCCACCACAAAAGGACGCTCTGGATCTGGGTGTCGCAGCAGCTTGGCCGAGACAAATGCCCTTTTGAGACGGGCAAAAGCCGCTTTGGCCTCACAAGACCAGTGAGCAACATCCGCCCCTTTCTTAGTGAGTGCCACCAAGGGCGCCACTGTAGACGAAAATCCAGCGATAAATCGTCTATAAAAATTCGCAAAGCCCAGAAAACGCTGAAGCGCCTTCAAACTAGTGGGCTGCACCCAATCCAGGACTGCCTGTACCTTGGAACCCTCCATTTGGAAACCTTCTGGGGATATAATATATCCTAGAAATGCGATTTGCTGAACTTCAAATTCGCACTTCTCCAGCTTCGCCCCAAGCCGGTGGTCTCTGAGTTTCTGGGGGACTAAGCGTACATGCTTCCGATGTTCCTCCAGGAAATGGGAGAAGATTAGGATGTCATCTAAGTATACAACTAAGAATCTATCCAAATATTCCCTGAGCACATCGTTCATGAAATCCTGGAAGACTGCCGGGGCATTACAGAACCCAAAAGGCATCACCAAATATTCATAATGCCCTGAGTGGGTATTAAAGGCAGTCTTCCATTCATCCCCCTCTCTTATTCGGATTAGATGGTACGCACCGCGTAGGTCAATCTTAGAAAAAATGGTGGCAGTACGAAGCTGGTCAAACAAGACCGAAATGAGAGGCAGTGGGTATGAGTTTTTAATCGTGATACGGTTCAATTCCCTGAAGTCGATGCAGGGTCGCAATGAACCGTCCTTTTTACCCACGAAGAAGAACCCCGACCCAACTGGAGACTGTGAAGGTCTGATAAATCCCTTAGCCAAGTTCTCCCGAATGTACTCTGCCATAGCCTGAGTCTCAGGACGTGACAGGGAGTACAACCTGCTCTTGGGAAGCTTAGCATTCGGCAACAAATCAATGGCACAGTCATAGGGGCGATGGGGAGGTAGTACCTCTGCAACTCTTTTGGAGAACACGTCCGCAAAATCTGCATAACATCCTGGCAATCCTGGCAAACTTAGCTGCAAAAGCCTGACTGGAAGGCTCAAGCAACTCCTGAAACAATCAGTACCCCAACTAAGAATCTCCCCAGAGACCCAGTCAAATTGAGGATTGTGGGCCCTTAACCAGGGTAACCCCAACACCAATGGGGCAAAAGTACAGACAGTCACATAAAAGGACAATTTTTCAGAGTGTGTGGCTCCAATAGACAAAGAAATCTGGCTAGTGCAAGAGGTAATTTTACCCTGGGATAATGGTTCCCCGTTTAACCCACAAATCTCAATTTCCGATGCCAAGGGTACTAAGGGAACAGAGTGTTTCAGGGCGAATTGGCGGTCCATAAAAACCCCAATCAGCCCCGCTGTCCACAAAGGCCTCAGTCTTGACAGTTTGACCGAGGATCTTCAAGGTCATCGGAATGATAAAAGTCTTCTTGGGAAATTCTGACTTCTGGCCTGACAGGATATTTCCCATCACCCTCAGGCCCTGAAGTTTTCCGGCTTTTCTGGGCATGATACTACCACATGACCTTTATTCCCACAGTACAAACATAACCCCTGCTGTCTCCTCCGCGTCTTCTCACGCGAGGAGAGGCGGGTAGCCCCAATCTGCATAGGCTCCTCGGAAAATTCCTCAGAGTCTGAGGTTCCCTTGGGAAAGAAGGAAACCTCGGTCTCCCTTTCAAGCCTGCGCTCTCTCAGCCGTCTATCCACCCGAATGGATAACTGCATGAGCTGATCCAAGCTATCAGGCAAGGGATATTGTACCAGTTGGTCTTTTAACTGGTTAGAAAGACCTCTTCGGTACTGGTGTCTCAGGGCTGGGTCATTCCACTGGGTATCATGGGCCAACCTCCGAAACTCCGTACAATAAACCTCAACTGGCCTTCGCCTTTGCTTAAGGATCGAAATCTGAGCCTCGGCTGAGGCCGTCTTGTCAGGGTCATCATACAACATGCCCAGTGCCGTAAAAAAAACATCAACACTTTTAAGCGACGGACAGTCAGGCTGCAACCCATATGCCCAGACCTGTGGGTCTCCTTGTAGCAGGGAAATCACTATGCCCACCCGCTGAATCTCCGACCCAGAAGACTGAGGCCTAAGCTGGAAATATAGCTTGCAGCTCTCCTTGAAACAAAAGAACTGCGAGCGATCTCCAGAAAAATGATCCGGGAGATTTACTTTCGGCTCCTTAACCCCTAACGGTACTGCTGCTGCGGGAGCTCCGCCAGCGGCCTGCGAGGTGTGCATTTTAATGGACAAATCATTAAATTGTCGAGTCAGGAGCTGCACCTGATCGACCACCTGTTGCAAAGTATTTTGAGGGGTATGCTCCATATTCCCACAAAATTTCAACAGGAGTATTAGGCTGCTGAATATGTTATGCACACCAGTGCCAGCAGGAATGTATTGGTGTCTGAACGGTGAGGGATGCAAAACAAATGAACTCACAGACAGACTGGGGAATATGACATTACATACACAGAAGGTGATAGGGTAACAAAATAAACACAAAGTGAACAGAGAAGCCCAAAGGCTAAGAAACTGGGTGTCTCCCTAATATTAGGAATGCTCAGATGGAAAGAAGCAAGATGTAGTGATTTAATACGTAGAGAACCCGAAATGCTGTTGCTAAGGGCAACAGCAAAACCCTAAAGGGTTACCAACGGGTGTGGCAGTAAACTCCTTGGTCAGAGATGGAATAATAGACACAAGGAGAGTCTCCACAATCCTAGTCCTCACTTGCAGTGCACTGGTTCAGCTTACTGCCACTAAACTGACACCTGAACACCTTGCACAGTGAGAAAGGATTTTGGCAGGCAAGTCTGAGAATACAGCCGCAAACTTGCTAGGTTCACAGAGTAGCAAAAGAACCCCAGCAGGTTAAACGACTGACTCCAGTCTTACTGCTAGGTCTGGATTGGCAGAGTGTAATACCAAATCCGAAGGCCTATTTGCAGTAAGCAACAAACAAATACAAAGTTTACACAGTACTAGCTAGCTTTCAGGAACTGACTAACCAACAAAGATTCAGCAGCATCTGCCTAACCTGAGAAGAGGGTTTATATAGCAGGTGCTGTCCACGCCCCACTCAGACCTCACAGACTGTGAGCACAAAAACCAGCACCGGATCCCCTGCCGTGCACAGAGCCTGTAACCACAGCACAGCAAAAGACCCGAACCGGAGTATCAGCTACGCTCAGGTTACTCCGCTAGCACTTGTCTCCCGGTTGCCATGACGACGTGGCAGCACAGAGCAGGAGACCCTAACAACCCCATGCTGTCTAAATATAAGAATGAGCACTATTATGGTAAGTCCTTGATACATTAGCATGACATATTAAAGTAGGGATGTCAGGGACCCATTTGATGGGAGTTCATCTTGACGTGGTCGATCTTTACTCATTTTTGTCTAAATGTGCGTAAAACTTCATGTATACTATCTTAATTGTAGAGTTTATCACAATTATTTTGACTATCAGTGTTCTCGGTACTTAGAGTGTGCACCTGCTCCTTTTTTTCCTGTGGCACTACAAGTCTCAGCATAGTAGCACTCTTATTATGTTTAAAATAGGATGTGCAGTACAAGCCATCCCCCACACTGTACCCAAAAACATTCCAAGAAAATGGACTTTACAAAATGAAATAACCAAAAGAACCAGCGTTGGTTGGGAACAATCACCCATTTCTGTAATCCATGGTGGAGACTAGTAAGGAATACATTTAGGAGGTGGTAGTGAAAGTTTGTCATCATTGGGGAGAATGGGTATAGGGCAGAGGTAGATCCCATAGGAAATGTATGTCTTGACAAGGTTTACATGGGTTAAGCATCAGAGTTGTTGAAGGCTTTGAAGGTGAGCATCAGAAGTTTGAATTGAATTATTAAGGGAACATGGAGTGAATGCATTAATTTGCAGAGTGAGGCAGGGTATGTGAGTCAGAGAAAAAAGAAGATACGTTTTGCAATGGCATATAAAGGGAAAGTGCAGATAAGGGGGAATGCCAGATAACAGTAGGTTATGGTAGTCAAGAGGTGAGTTAATAAGAGAATGGATAATTGTTTCCTGGATGAGATAAGGGCATATTCCAGCAATATTTTAAGACAGCCTAAGAGACTGAATGTGTGGAGTGAAGCTGCCTCAGGAATAGGGATGAAGGTAGATAGTGATAATATTGCCCTTGAGGGAGACTTGAAGAGGGGTTTTAACACTATTAGAGGGAAGATTATGAGCTCTGAGAAATGAGGTGGTAGGGTCAAGAGATGTGTTTGTTTTTTGTTTTTTTATTGAGGATCAGATATATGACTGCATGTTTGAATTGGATATTTGGAAATTAAAAGAAATTTCCCAGCGGAGAGACTTTGCAATTGAGCTAGATGTTCGCAAGCATTGTGCTACTCAAAGGGGTTGAGATGGAACATAATTAAGGTGACAGGTTGATGGGGAAGAGGAAGATATGAGTGCAAAATCCTAGCTTTCGATAACAGGATAGAAATAATTGAGGGTAGGATAGCTATGCGAGAAAAGGAAGCAATATGTGCAGATGATGGTTCTGTGAGTGAGAGGTTGTTTTCTTGGCAGATTGTGTCGACATTGACTTTGAAGTACTGTAGGTTGCAAAGTCAAGGACACTGACAGAAGTAGGGAGGATGGTGGCTGTGGGCAGCGAAGAGAGTTAATAGTGAAAAAAAGGAAAAGTGATTGGATGACAGAGTGGATGTTACAGATATAAAGCAGGGTTGCGTGTTGTGATAGAAGACAGGATCAAGGAAGTCTGTAATCAAAAAAGTATGTGTTAAATCTATTGGAGGTTGCAGGTCTGTATGTAGTGCCAGGGTTTGGGTTTGGACTGAGATGGTGTGTGATGGCTGTAGCTTCCTAATATAGTGATGCAGTAACTGTAGTGAAGAAGAATTAGACAGCAACATTAGGGCAGGAACAGGTAGAAATTGGAAAAATATCACATCAAGGCCATTTCTTTATAACTGCAGCAATGAAGGAGAGGTAGAAGGAAATTAGGTTGTGGTTGAAGAGTGAGAAGACAAAATTTGAGTAGCTAAGGATGGCACAGAAAATGTAGAACATGAGGTCCAGGGAGTGCCCATCTCAATGGGTGCGAGATAGGTTGTGAATAGAAGCAAGCTTGTTGCAGACAGACCTAGCATTTCAGAGCACATTGTAAAAAAGAGGTTGGGAAACAAGAATAAGGCGGAAGTGTTGGACATATGTGGATGATTGGAAATACTGTGGTGAAAAGAAGAATTTGAACAGCAGGGATTGTGTGGAGGCTGTGGGAATTGTCACAGGGAACAAAAGAAGGATGTAGGTAAGAGAGAGGACCATGAAGGGAGATTATTGAGTTAGTTCTTGTAGTTAGTATAAGATAGGCAGTGATGAGGGTGCAGAATTTCAAGCTGCTGGGAGGTGAAGTGATGAAGGAAAGGGAAGATCTGAGATGATAGAGGGAATTAGGAGATACAGTAAGTATGAAGAGGGCAACATGATGTGTGCATGGAAGGTGGAGTTAGCTAAGAAGAAATGTGATATGAAAAAGATGAGATTAAACAAATTAGCCTGTACATGGCAGAGATGAGGCAATGCTAAAAAAAATGAGCATGTTAAGCAGACATGACAGAGAGAGTAAATCCTGACTGAGAGTACAGTATGACTGATAAAATGTAAAGGTTATTAGGAGAGATGTGTTTTTGTTTTGGATCTGGATTAGTTTTGCCAAAACCACCCTTTTGGGTTTTGGTTTTGATTTTGGATATGGTTGATTTTTGGAAAAAACAGCTAAAATCACAGAATTTGGGGGTAATTTTGATCCTACAGAATTATTAACATCAATAACATTCATATCCACTTATCTTCAGTCTATTCTGAACACCTCACACCTCACAATATTGTTTTTAGGCCAAAAGGTTGCACTGAGGTCTCTGGATGACTAAGCTAAGTGACCCAAGTGAGCGGCACAAACACCTGGCCCATCTAGGAGTGGCACTGCAGTGGTAGACAGGATGGCACTTTTAAAACTAGGCCCCAAAGAGCACATAATGCAAAGAAAAAAAAGAGTTGCACCGAGGTCACTGGGTGACTGAGCTAAGCGACATAAGTGTGCGGCACAAACACCTGGCCCATCTAGGAGTGGCACTGCAGTGGGAGACATTATGGCACTTTCAAAAACTAGGCCTCAAAGAGCACATAATGCAAAGAAAAAAAAAGATGTGCACCGAGGTCGCTGGGTGACTAAGCTAAGCAACACAAGTGTGCGGCACAAACACCTGTCCCATCTAGGTGTGGCACTGCAGTGTCAGACAGGATGGCACTTTTAAAAACTAGGCCCCAAACAGCACATGATGCAAAGAAAAAAATAAGAGGTGCAAGATGGAATTGTCCATGGGCCCTCCCACCCACTCTTATGTTGTATAAACAGGACATGCACACTTTAACAAACCAATCATTTCAGCGACAGGGTCTGCCACACAACTGTGGCTAAAATTATTGGTTTGTTTGGGCCCCCACAAAAAAAGAAGCAAGTAATCCCCCCACCAAAAAAGAAGCAATTCATCTCTCCTTGCACAAACTGGCTCTACAGAGGCAAGATGTTGTCCTCATCCTCATCCTCCGATTCCTCACCCCTTTCAGCGTGTACATGCTACTCCTCACAGATTATTAATTCGTCCCCACTGGAATCCACCATCACAGGTCCCTGTGTACTTTCTGGAGGTAATTGCTGGTAAATGTCTTCCTGGAGGAATTTATAATTCATTTTGATGAACATCATCTTCTCCACATTTTCTGGAAGTAACATAGTAACATAGTATCTAAGATTGAAAAAAGACAATTTTTCCATCGCGTTCAACCTATTTGTGGTCTCCTATGCAGGATTATTTAGTATAAAATTTTGACTGATGCTGATGTCTGCCGTTACGTTTTATCCCTCTTTTTTATAATAACTATAGTGCGTGACTATGCACCATAACCCTGGATATCCTTATCCATTAGGAATTTATCTAATCCATTCTTAAAGGTGTTGACTGAGTCCGCCATTACAACTCCCCCAGGCAGGGAATTCCAAACACGTATCGTCCTTACCGTGAAAAGCCTTTACGCCGTATTGTGCGGAATCTTCTCTCCTCTAACCTGAGCGAGTGTCCACGAGTTCTCTGTGTTGATCTATCCAAAAACAGGTCCTGCGCAAGATCTGTGTATTGTCCCCTTATATGTTTGTAGATGGTGATCATGTCCCCTCTTAGTCTCCTCTTTTCCAATGTAAACATGCCTAGCCTTGCAAGCCTTTCCTCATATTCCAGCGTCTCCATGCCCTTAATTAGTTTGGTCGCCCGCCTCTGAACCTTTTCTAGCTCCAGGATATCCTTTTTGTAGTATGGTGCCCAGAATTGTACACAGTATTTAAGGTGTGGCCTCACTAGTGATTTTTACAATGGGAGTATAACACTCTCGTCCCTAGCATCAATTCCCCATTTTATGCATTCTAATATCTTATTAGCCTTCTTGCTGCAATCCTACTTTGGGTACTACTGCTTAGTTTGCTATCTATGAGGACACCTAAGTCCTTTTCCAGTACAGAATCCCCTAATTTTACCCCATTTAGTATGTAGGTGTTATTGTTGTTCTTGTTACCACAGTGCATTACCTTACACTTGTCTGTATTGAAGCGCATTCTCCATTTCGCTGCCATGCTTTCTAATTTAACTAAGTCGTTCTGAAGCGACTCAGCATCCCCCTCCGTATTTATAACTTTACACAATTTGGTATCATCTGCAAAAATTGAACCATGCTCTCTAGACCTTCTGTCCTTAATGACAATATTGAACAATAGCGGTCCTAATACTGAGCCTTGTGGCACACCACTTAACACTTCAGTCCAATTTGAAAAAGATCCATTTACCACAATGTGATGCTCCCTATTATCTAACCAATTTCTGACCCAAGTGCATATTGTGCTCCCTAGCCCTATTTCATGTAGCTTGTAGATAATAACAAGAAAAAAGGTTTTGCGCTGACCTCCTGGTGGAGAAATTTCTCCTAATTATTCCCTTTCTTAGGGGTATATCTAAAGTGATGCCACTGCTGCTACCCAAAATGAAGGGTATTTTCCCCCCTGTATTAGATAAAAAACAAAAAAAAGAACGAAGTGGGAGCGCTGTTGGTATCACTTAAAGACAGACCTTAGTAATTAATAATTAATACCCATCACCGATGTAGACTAAATAAAATAATAATCTTTAATTTACCACATAAAAAACAAAAAACACAATAGTAATATTAAAAATGCTAATGAGGTATTGTTAAGATGGAATAACAATAAAAAACAGCGGGGGGAAGTTTTGTCTAATTCCCTTTTCCCAAATAAATCCTTTCAAGCTCCAATGTAGATATTGCACATGGTTCCTATTTATTATCAAAAAGTCTCCTGGAATAATCCAGATATCAAGTTGTGCTGGCCAGATAGAGATGTTGTATCGTTTTTGCACATAGAATTATAATTTGTAAGTCTGTATCGTTTTCTGGATAAAGTTCATCCACACATGCCACAGTGTAACAAAATAAGGCCAGCTGATTATACTGTCCTTTTGTGAATATTAGGAACAAAGGATCCTTTAACACACCGACCTTTTATAAATGGTTTACCTAGGTGCCACGGCACTGATCTGTACTAATGGTGCCTCTTGAATGACTCCAGCAGGAGTCGCTCCAGTCTTCAGCATGCGGTGGCTGAATGCTGAAAGTGGCCCGCAATTTTTCGGGCCACCGACAGCATTTCCTGTACGCCCCTGTCATTTTAAAAAAAATTCTGCACCACCAAATTAATTGTATGTGCAAAACATGACACGTGCTGGAATTTGCCTAGATGTAATGCATGCACAATATTGGTGGCGTTGTCCTATATCACGAATCCCCAGGAGAGTCTAACTGGGGTAAGCAATTGTGCGATGATGTACCTCAGTTTCCATAAGAGGTTGTCAACTGTGTGCCTCTTAGGGAAACTGGTGATACATAGCGTAGCCTGCCTATGAATGAGCTGGCGTTTATGAGATGCTGCTACTAGTGCCGCCGCTGCTGTTGTTGCTGCAGGAGGCAATACATCTACCCAGTGGGCTGTCACAGTCATATAGACCTTAGTTAGCTCTGCTCCACTTGTCCACATGTCTGTGGTTAAGTGGACACTGGGTACAACTGTATTTTTCAGGACACTGAGGACACTTTTCCTAATGTCCCTGTACAGTCTGGGAATTGCTTTCCTAGTGAAGTGGAATCTAGATGGGATTTGGTACCGGGGGCACACTACCTCCATCAATTGTCTTAATCCCACTGCACCAATGGCGGATACCGGATGCTCGTCTAACACCAACATAGCTGTCAAGGCCTCAGTTATCCGCTTTGCAACAGGATGACTGCTGTCATACTGTATTTAATCTTCCTCGCAAAGGACTGTGGGACAGTCAATTGCTTAGTTGAAGTAGTACAAGTGGTCTTCCGGCTACCCCTCTGGGATGACGATCGACTTGCAGCAGCAATAACAGCAGCAGCAGCAGTAGGCGTACCACTCAAGGATCCTCAGGAGGAATCCCGGTTTGAGAGGACTCGTCAGTCATGCCAGTGACATGGCCTACAGGACTACTGATGTTCCTGACTGAGGAGGAAATTGACGTTGAGGGAGTTGGTGGTGTGGCTTGCAGGAGCTTGGGTACAAGAGCAAGAAGGGATTTATGTGTCGATGGACTGCTTACGCTCTTACCCAAAGTTTCTGAATTTGGCAATGACTTCTGATGAATGCGCTGCAGGTGATGTATAAGGGATGATGTTCCTAGGTGGGTAACGTCCTTACCCCTACTGATTACGGATTGACAGAGGCAACACACAGCTTCACACCTGTTGTCCGGATTTGTGGAGAAATAATTCTACACTGTACAGGTGGCTTTTTTGGTACTTTGCCCAGGCATGACAATGGGCTTTCTCATCCCACGGACAACAACTGTCTTCCCTGGTGCCTGACTTAAACAAACCACATCACCATCAGAATCCTCATCGTCAACTTCCTCCTCAGCACCAGCAACACCCATATCCTCATCCTGGTCTACTTCAACAGTGACATCTTCAATTTGAACATCTGAAACTGGACTGTGGGTGCTCCTTCCAGCACTTGCAGAGGGTGTGCAAATTGTAGAAGGAGCCACCTCTTCCCGTCAAGTGTTGGGAAGGTCAGGCATCGCAACCACCGACACACTTGGACTCTCCTTGTAGATTTGTGATACCATCTTAGAACGCACAGTTCTTTGCTGTGCTTTTGCCAGCTTAACTCTTTTCATTTTTCTAGCGGGAGGATGAGGGCTTCCATCATCATGTGAAGCTTAACCACTAGTCATGAACATAGGCCATGGCCCTAGCCGTTCCTTGCCACTCCGTGTCGTAAATTCCATATTGGCAAGTTTACATTTCTCCTCAGACCATTTAAAAAAAAACATTTTTTGGGGTCATTTTACTGAACTTTGGCTTTTTGGATTTTACATGCCCTCTACTATCACATTGGGCATCGGCCTTGGCAGACGACGTTGATGGCATTTCATTGTCTATGTCATGACTAGTGGCAGCAGCTTCAGCACTAGGAGGAAGTGGGTGTTGGTCTTTCCCTATTTTATCTTCCAAATTTTTGTTCTGCATTATCTTTCTGGAGTTATATAACAATATGCGGCACAGGAGAGCGTACCCCTACACCACACAGGGCAAACCCTGTGAAAATTATTTTGATTGAATATAAATAACCCTTTTATTTGGAGTAAATAATTTACAGCACAGGACAGCACCACTGAACTTATACGGCAGTATCACTGGAATTATATGACAGTACCACTGGACTGGATTTATACGGCAGTAACACTGGACTGGATTTATACGGCAGTACCACTGGACTTATACGGCAGTACCACTGGATTTATACGGCACTACTACTGGACATATACGTCAGTATATAAATTATATGGCAGTACCACTGTACATATACGGTAGTATCACTGGACTGGATTTATACGGCAGTACCACTGGACATATACGGCATTATCACTGGATTTATACGGCAGTACTACTTGACATATACGTCAGTATAACAATTATATGGCAGTACCACTGTACATATATGGTAGTATCACTGGACTAGATTTATACGGCAGTACCACTGGACATATACGGCAGTATCACTGGATTTATACGGCAGTACCACTGGACATATACAGCAGTATCACTGGACTTATACGGCAGTATCACTGGACTGGATTTATATGGCAGGACCACTGGATTTATATGGCAGTACTACTGGACATATACAGCAGTATCACTGGAATTATATGGCAGTACCACTAGACTTATACTGCAGTCCCAATGGATTTATACGGCAGTACCACTGGACTTATATGGCAGTATCACTGGATTTATATGGCAGTACCACTGGACATATACCGCAGTACCACTAGACTGGACTTATATGTCAATACTACTGGACTGATACGGCAGTACCACTGGATTTATACGGCAGTACCACTGGACAAATATACGGCAGTATCACTGGAATTATATGGCAGTACCACTGGACATATACGGCAGTATCACTGGACTGGATATATATGGCATTACCACTGGACATATACGGCATTATCACTGGACTTAGACGGCTGTATCACTGGACTGTGTTTATACGACAGTACCACTGGATTTATATGGCAGTACCACTGGACATATATGGCAGTATCACTGGAAGTATATGGCAGTACCACTGTACATATACTGCAGTATCACTGAATTTATATGACAGTACCACTGGACATATACAGCAGTATCACTGGACATACACTGCTTTACCACTGGACTGGATTTATACGGCAGTATCACTGGACTTATACGGCAGTATCGCTGTACATATATGGCAGTATCACTGGACATATTCGGCAGTATCACTGGACATATATACAGCAGTGCCACTGGACTTATACGGCAGTACAGGGACACCACCACTGAACTGATGCAGGACAAAACAGCACCACTGAAATGGACTGGACTTATACAGCAGCACTGGACATATGGCAGCAGAGGACACCACCACTGTGACTGGACTGATGCAGCACAAGACACCACCACTGGACTGATGCAGCACAACACAGCACAACTGCACTGGACTTATACAGCTACACTGGACATATGGCAGCAGAGGACACCTCCACTGTGACGGGACTGATGCTGCTTAAGACACTACACTGGACTGAGCAGCACAAGACAGCACTGGAATCGCCATCCCACTTTCCCTCCCGCACAGACACTGAGGACGGAGACACATCCCCTCACTACACTCTCCAATGCCGGAGTGAAAATTGCGGTGACGTGCGACTCCTTAATTGGAATCCAAAACCCGTGAGAATCCAACAGCGGGATGATGACATTTTGCCTCTTTTCCGGATTCGTGATGTTCAGTAGGGTTCTGTTCTCAGGGAACCGAACCCGCTCATCTCTAGTTATTAGTAACTGAAAGTAAGCACATGTGAGTGTGAATGAGGGGTACTGTAAGTAGAACATGTAGCTTATACGTGAAGTCACAAACAACAATTAAAATTTCTTATCTTCTTATCACCGCATATCGGGGCAACAAGAAATAAATGATAGGAGCAATATATCACAAAATACCTATGAAGTACAGAAAGTCAATTTCCTATGATGTATTTGTCGTTTCTAATGTCAAACCTACATACTGTATACCATTGACCCAACTTTGACCCAAAGTATCTTGAGGTGAGAGAAAGGCTGAGGTACATATAGGTAATACAAGGTAGGCATTACTGCATGCAGAGCATATTACCAGGGCACATGGCAGAAAACAGAAGGATACACATGCAGAACCAAATTTTAGGCTTGCACAAGATCATGGTAAACACATGTTCTAACACTAGCAACACTGTAAATAACCGGGTTTTAAAAATCCCAAATCATCCTTTTAACATACAGTATTAATCAACAATGATCAAATCACTGGCAATTTTTGTCTGACAATGAAAATACTATTCTCATGTGTACTGGACACACTGGGCCTTAAGAATATAAGAAATCTTCCTATATGTGAGTGTGTGCCTATTAGAACATCATTGTATAGCTGTGGTCAGAAGACACAAATACACTACTCAGGGATACCTGACAACATAGTATTCATGACCTGCAGGGCTGTAACCAGGGGTGAGCAAATTATGTTGTTGCCCCATGGCACAGGTCATAGAAAATGGCACCACTGCTGTTTTGGGTCACATGTATTTTGCTTACAGGGTACCTAGAGTGGCAAGCCATAACCTAGAGAGCTGATGCATAGCCGCCTGGCATCTGATATTCCCAGACACTCAGGTTCTTCCTGATCCCGTAGCCTTTGTCCTCCCATCGTGACTTAATGATGTCACAATAGGGGGGGGGGGAACAGGGGCAGCACACACAAATTATCACCCTGCTATGGTGCTGATGGATGGCAAACGCTCATCAAATGATGAAGTCAAATTGTAGTAACGGAATTGACATGTGATTCCTTCCCAATAAGTGATATAGGCCCTAATTCAAGGTTGAGTGCAAAACAACATTTTCCTCTAATGGGCATAACCATGTGCAGGGGGGGCAGATGTAACACATGCAGTTGGAGTTAGATTTGGGTGGGGTGTGTTCAAACTGAAATCTAAATTACAGTGTAAAAATAAAGCAGCCAGTATTTACTCTCCACAGAAACAATATAACCCACCCAAATCTAACTCTCTGCACATGTTTCATCCGCCCCCTCTACACTGCACATGGTTTTGCCCATTAGAGGAAGATTTTACTTTTGTAATCATCCTTGAATTAGGTCCATAATACACTAAAGCCACCTTTCTCTTCACAAAAATGTAAATTCCAATAATGCAATCGAAATACGTAAGTACGTACCTTCACCACTACTACATAAGCATGAATACCTAAGCTACTGTATTTTTATTTTCTAATTATGAAATAAAAAGTACTACAGTACTTTCACAATAAATTTGGCCATATTTTGTCTTTAATGCCATATGGAATAATTTACCCACAATCCACAATCACCTTCTCTGGTTTGAGGATTAAAATATTTTACATTATTAAAATGCCCTCTGCAAAACTAATTCTACATTTGTATTACTGATTTAATGAATAATGCAAATGTAATATGCCAGTATATTACAAATGATGTTCCATACTTTACCGGCCTGATTTTAGATTTATACATGTGTTTACAGCTTTCTTCAAAGGCTTTACATTTGTATTAATGTATGTATAGTGTAATTGATTTTCCTTCCTACCGTATGTATTCTTTTTACTGGTTATATGTTTATTAAGCATATATGCATTGAGTTGCAGCCACAGATTAGATATTTGCATCAATGAGCAGGTGTATGTAATAAGGGGGCTACCGTCTATTGGCTCACTAATGCAAATATGTAATTAGCCAATTACCGTATGTGACATCAACTCAATACGTGTGAGCACTGAGCAAATAAAACAACATTCAGTTGTGGCAGTTCTGTGGATAAAAACAACTTACTAATGAGAGTGGTCAGAAGACAATGGACAGAGTGATTCAAGATGACTGGGAGGTGACAGTAACTGAAATAACCAGTCCATACCCTTCAACATGACCTATTCCATTAGGTACAAAATGCTCTGTTCCTGGACTTCCTTGCCAGTGGCAGTTGCAGACGTGGGGCTGCAGCACAGTCCAAAATTCAAATAGAGGAGCCACACCAACTGCCAGTGAGTCCTGGCCGACAGTTGATGTGGCCAGGACTCTCTGGCTGTGTTTGCGACAGTTGGTGTGGCTCCCTTATTTGAATTTTGGACTGCGCTGCAACCCCACCTCTGCAAGTGGAATGGGTCATGTCACAGACGCAGCTCCCCATCAGTGCGGGTCATGGCCATTGCCAGGCGATGTGGATGCAGCATCAGATCTGCTGCACTGATCAATGGTCCAGTGGTTACTAGGCAACTGGGACTCAGAGTGGCCACGGTGTCTTCTGGTCAGAGGCGGGCTGGCCCGGGGGGCAGGGTGCTATGTGCTTCCCAGGCCATGCTACTGCCAAGGGTCATGGGCCGGCCGCCACCTTCCACTACACCAGCAGTGGCCAAACCGCAGCTCTCGAGCTGCATGCGGATCTTTCTATCTCCGCATGCAGCTCGTAAGCTCCCACGGCGCTTCCCGCTGCCCTAGTCTGCAGTGCCCAGCGCCGGCCCGTAAGCCAATCAGAGCTCGCGGACTGGCAGCCAATCAGGAGTCTTAGCTGCCGGTTCACGAATTCTGATTGGCTCACGGACCGGTGCCTAATTAGAGAGAATCAACGGAGAGTGGAGAATGAGGGGCAGGAGAGGCGCACGCTACGCTCTCCTGCAGCCGCTCAGCTTTGGCTGCTGTGAGTAATCATGTGCTGGTCTCTCTGCAGCAGTTTGATTGGTCAATGCATCTGTTAAAAGGCAGTCAGTTCTGTGCTTCATTGCCGGTGATGGTTTCTTTCTGAGCCTTGTCATTCGGTCCCTGTGTCTGGCTTCTGGTTTTATGGATTCTTGTTGCTGATGCACTGACCATGCTTCCAGCCCTATTCCTTTCAGCTAAGTGCCTGTATCTTTGTATATTACTACCAGTGGCTTACGTGAACGAAGATACCTTATTACTTCTGCTTTATTAGTTCTTTATTAGTACTCGCTGCGGATACTGATTGTGACTTATATGAACTATTGTATAAAACCATTGCTACTTCATTAGCAGTTTCTGTGATCTCTAAACATACCTCCCTTGCTTTGAATACCTTCTAAAACTGCACTTTGTAGCTTATGCTATCACTTATGTTATTAACATATACTATTTCCATATTACTTCCTGGAAGTATTTTTATAACCATTTGTTTCATTGTCTTTGGAGAATCCTGTTATTACTTAAAGTGCTTTAGTATTATCTCTATATGCCATATTGGAATTATCCTGCATTACTTCTCCAACGTTATCCTGCAATCTCCTGCCAGTTATATTAGTCCCTACTGTCTGGAAGACCCGGTGGCATGCTAAGTACCAGTGTGTATATAAAACACTAATGGAACAACGGGCGGTTGTTATAGGCAGAAGACCCTCCCTAGTAGTCCTAGGGGTCTTATGTAATTGTGCAGGAGTTTCATAACAGATATGCCGAAGAGCATTCTAAAGTAGCACATAGAACCTACTGTAAAGGGAATTGGCTACAGCTGCAAAAGACCATATTAAGTAGCACTACTGTAAGCAGGAAACTGAGGCTACAGAGTGCAGAAACTCACTAAACTGGTCAATTGAAGACTGGGAAAATATTGCCTTCTCTAACTAATCTTGACGTGGTGTAAACAACATATTTCTATCTTGCTAGTGGCAACTCCAGAGTTGGGGCTGCAGTGCAGTTAAAAAATTCAAACAAGGGAGCCACACCAACTGCCAGTGAGTCCCGGCCATTGATATTTGGCAGTGTTTGAAGTGGCAGTTGGTGTGGCTTGAGATTTTTCAATGGAGGAATTTGACTAGGTTAGTAAGATTCTTTAAATCCATCAACTGCATCATTCTTGCACCAAATGTAATTTCCACTGATGATACAAAGTCGAAAGCCTTCTGTATGTGTTGCATGTGTCACAAAACTACTTTAAATTGTCATAGGAGATATTTGAAAAAATACTGAGAAATCCAGATTGTCCAAAGGGCTCCATGTCCTGTGATTCTATCTGTTATAAATCTTTCAGCGGAAGTGACATCAGACAAAGGACATTTCAAACACTGTCTGATAAAGTCCCCAGTTGTAAAACGCGTCGGTTTATGGTATGGCAGAAGTTCTTTTGAAGATTGAAAATGGAACTGAGAACAAGGCATCTTCTTCCATGTCTGTACCTTTTCAAAAGGTGATAGCTGACAGCCTGGGCTTCTCACTGTGATAAGCATTCTATATATATATATATATATATATATACTAGGTGCTTCATCGCGCCCTACGGGCCCCCTTAACCCCTGCACGCCTTTCTGGGGTTCAATATATGGAGTATTACCTGCATTCCTAGTTTTGTTAGTGTTTGAATATTGCACAATGATAGGGCCTCCGATGGTGAAGGGGGCGTAGTCCCTTGCAACAGGAAGGGGTTTGGGGAGTGGGGACCGCGGATGGGGTATGAAGGCGCTGTGGGTGGGGTAGGAGCAGGGGTGTCGCAGGTGGGGGATGGCAGCTGCAGGGCTGTTGCGGATGGAGGAGGGATTCCGAAGGCGCTGCAGATGGGGAAGGGGTGGGTGCGGGTGTGCAGTGGATGGGGGAGGTGTCCAGGGGGCGCGGTGGGTGGGGGAGGGGTGGATGCGGGGGTAACGTGGGTGGGGGAGTGGCGGGTGCGGTGCTGTTGCGAATGGTGTAGGCGATGCAGATTGGGAAGGGCCTGCTGCGTGGGTGGGGTAGGGGATCCAAAGGTGCAGCGGGCGGGGGAGAGCCAGATGCGGGGTGTGGCGGATGGGGGAGGGGCTGCTGCAGATGGGGGAGGGGTTTGGAAGACACTGCGGGTGGGGTAGGGGGTCCGTAGGCGCAGTGGGTGTGGGTGCCACGGGTGGTGGAGGGGCTGGTGCGGGGGTTTGCGGGGGATGGGGAGGGGTCCAGGGGCGCTGTAGGTGGTGGAGGGGCAGATATCAGTGCACATAGTCTCTGTGGTAGTTAGTGAGGGTTGGTGATGGTGTAAGAGGGGTGAAGGCCAGTACACAGACAGGCAGTTAAAGAGCAGGATGAGAGTGTCAGGGCATAGTGACGGGGAGTACTTAGCAGATATAGGGGTGGGCTACAGGTGTGATGTCACAGTGTGTGTACCTTTGCTCTCATGTGTGAGGTATGTGAGGTATATGTGAGGTATGTGTGAGGTATGTGTGAGGTAAGGATGTGCGGGTCGTGGTGGCCACTAACCTCCAGGCTGCTGCTGTGAGATGGTGACTGCAGAGGGAGGGAGCTCAGACCAAGCAGCAATGGGTCGTGGTCAGCATTCCTTCCTGGCCCCGTTCCGCCGCACACTGTCCGCCCCGTCTGACGGGCGTCATTCCTCCATCCTGCATGGCAGCGTCAGCTGCTGTGATCGCGGAGCATAGGTAAGCGTCCGGAGCCCTGTGGGCGGGCAGGCATGGTGTTTCCCTGGAGAGGTGCGGCGCGCGTCCTTAGGCTGCAGACGGAGGGAGCTCCGGCCCAGCAGCAATGTTGATTAGTGCGTGTCCCGTCCTGGCGCTGTCCCGCTGCACATGCTCCGCACCGCTTGCCGCTGAGCATGGCAGCCCTTGTCTGTATGCTGCAGATGCTGATCTAGCGGTGCCTGAGCTAGCGCCCTCTCCCTAGGGTGTGGGTGTCAGGCGGCAGGTATGGTGTGTAGGTGGGAGAGGAGCTGCGGGCGGCGACTCGCTGCCTGCAAGTACCCTCCATATCAGCAATGTTCCCCTCCCTGCAGATAGTGTCAGTGGCCGTGGTGTACTTTTGCTACTGGTGGCCAGGGCCGGTGCTAGGGTGTTCGGTGCCCCCCTGCAAACTATGAATTTTGCGCCCTCCCATATTCCTTTGTTGTGCATCGGGAAAAGTGGTGTGGTCTCACAACTAAGGGGCATGGCCACACAATAGTACCCCCATTTAAAATTACGCCACAATGTAGCACAATCTTATTCATCTTATACGTAATGCCCCACCCGTAGTAGTAGCGTCCTTATACGTAATGCCCCACCCGTAGTAGTAGCGTCCATATACGTAATGCCCTCCCAATAGTAGTAGTGTCCTTATACATAATGCCCCCCCAGTAGTAGTAGCAGTTATATGTAATGCTCCCCAACAGTAATAGTAGCATCCTTATACATAATGCCCCCCCAGTAGTAGTAGCATCCTTATACATAATGCCCCCCCAGTAGTAGTAGCATCCTTATACATAATGCCCCCCCAGTAGTAGTAGCGTCCTAATACATAATGCCCCCCCAATAGTAGTAGTGTCCTTATACATAATGCCCCCCCAGTAGTAGTAGCAGTTATATGTAATGCCCCACAACAGTAATAGTAGCATTCTTATACGTAATGCCCCCCCCAGTAGTAGTAGCAGTTATATGTAATGCCCCCCAACAGTAATAGTAGCGTCCTTATATGTAATGCCACCCCTGTAGTAGTAGCATCCTTATACATAATGTGCCCCCAGTAGTAGTACCGTCCTTATACATAATGCCCCCCCAGTAGTAGTAGCATCCTTACATGTAATGCCCTCCCAGTAGTAGTAGCACCGTCCTTATACATAATGCCCCCCAGAAGTAATAGAGTCCTTATACATAATGCCCCCCCCAGTAGTAGCGTCCTTATATGTAATGCCCCCCAGTATTAGTAGCCTCCTTATACGTAATGTCCCCCTATAGTAGTAGCGTCCTTATACGTAATGCCCCCCCATAGTAGTAGCGTCCTTATACGTAATGCTCCCCCTATAGTAGTAGCGTCCTTATACGTAATGCCCCCCCATAGTAGTAGCGTCCTTATACATAATGCCCGCCTATAGTAGTAGCGTCCTTATACGTAATGCCCCCCCATAGTAGTAGCGTCCTTATACGTAATGCCCCCCCATAGTAGTAGCGTCCTTATACGTAATGCACCCCCTATAGTAGTAGCGTCCTTATACGTAATGCCCCCCTATAGTAGTAGCGTCCTTATACGTAATGCCCCCCCTATATTAGTAGCGTCCTTGCATGTAATGGCCCCCCCAGCAGTGGCGTCCATAAAGTGCGCACACACAGACATACCTCACACACACACAATTCACACATATATACAAACACACACACCCCACCATATATACACACACACACACACACACACACTATATACACACACACACACACGCCCACTATACACACACACACACACACACTATATACACACACACACCCCCACTATACACACACACACACACACACACACACACACACACACACACACACACACACACACTATATACAGTTATACACACACACACTATACACACACACACACACACACACACACCACTATACACACACACACACACACACACACACACACACACACACACATTTCTCTCTCACCCTCCACTTACCAAGTCTGGCTGGCTATCACTGCAATGCTGATTCCACCACTGTTCAGCTGTCTGGTCCCGTGTAGCTCCGCCCCTCTATTCCATGTAGCTCCGCCCCCCGTGACGCCGTAGCTCCGCCTCCTTTTCGGGACCCGCTCTGCACAGCACACAGCCCGCTGTCATAGGTGATTGGGGGGGGGGGGGGGGGGGAGGACAGGCACAGCAGCCGGCAGCTGGTGGCCATCATCACCTCCTATACTGTAAGGTAGGGTCTTGCACCTGACTGCTGCTGGCGCTGGGTATGGAGTAGCTCCCTGCAGCAGATGCAGTTGACTCCGCCCAGCTCTGTGACTCCGCCCAGCGTTACGAGCACAGAGTCACAGATTAAGGCAAATATATAGGAGATATATATATATATATATATACTGTATATAAACCAGTATTCTTTTATCTATTTTTAGGAGCTCTCAAATAAAATGTTTATACACTGTGAAGCAGTGTCTCTCTTTTCCGATGCAGATATACTGTGTGTGTGTATATACACAAAGCCTTTTAAAATTAGTGTGCATAATGCAGCTTTACTATTTCATTTTAGTGAGAGCATTTCTTGTGCAAGAGAGAGATGAGCGCCTGAAATTTTTCGGGTTTTGTGTTTTGGTTTTGGGTTCGGTTTCGCGGCCGTGTTTTGGGTTCGAACGCGTTTTGGCAAAACCTCACCGAATTTTTTTTGTCGGATTCGGGTGTGTTTTGGATTCGGGTGTTTTTTTCCAAAAACACTAAAAAACAGCTTAAATCATAGAATTTGGGGGTCATTTTGATCCCAAAGTATTATTAACCTCAAAAACCATAATTTACACTCATTTTCAGTCTATTCTGAATACCTCACACCTCACAATATTATTTTTAGTCCTAAAATTTGCACCGAGGTCGCTGTGTGAGTAAGATAAGCGACCCTAGTGGCCGACACAAACACCGGGCCCATCTAGGAGTGGCACTGCAGTGTCACGCAGGATGTCCCTTCCAAAAAACCCTCCCCAAACAGCACATGACGCAAAGAAAAAAAGAGGCGCAATGAGGTAGCTGTGTGAGTAAGATTAGCGACCCTAGTGGCCGACACAAACACCGGGCCCATCTAGGAGTGGCACTGCAGTGTCACGCAGGATGGCCCTTCCAAAAAACCCTCCCCAAACAGCACATGACGCAAAGAAAAAAAGAGGCGCAATGAGGTAGCTGTGTGAGTAAGATTAGCGACCCTAGTGGCCGACACAAACACCGGGCCCATCTAGGAGTGGCACTGCAGTGTCACGCAGGATGGCCCTTCCAAAAAACCCTCCCCAAACAGCACATGACGCAAAGAAAAAAAGAGGCGCAATGAGGTAGCTGACTGTGTGAGTAAGATTAGCGACCCTAGTGGCCGACACAAACACCGGGCCCATCTAGGAGTGGCACTGCAGTGTCACGCAGGATGTCCCTTCCAAAAAACCCTCCCCAAACAGCACATGACGCAAAGAAAAAAAGAGGCGCAATGAGGTAGCTGTGTGAGTAAGATTAGCGACCCTAGTGGCCGACACAAACACCGGGCCCATCTAGGAGTGGCACTGCAGTGTCACGCAGGATGGCCCTTCCAAAAAACACTCCCCAAACAGCACATGACGCAAAGAAAAAAAGAGGCGCAATGAGGTAGCTGTGTGAGTAAGATTAGCGACCCTAGTGGCCGACACAAACACCGGGCACATCTAGGAGTGGCACTGCAGTGTCACGCAGGATGTCCCTTCCAAAAAACCCTCCCCAAACAGCACATGACGCAAAGAAAAAAAGAGGCGCAATGAGGTAGCTGACTGTGTGAGTAAGATTAGCGACCCTAGTGGCCGACACAAACACCGGGCCCATCTAGGAGTGGCACTGCAGTGTCACGCAGGATGTCCCTTCCAAAAAACCCTCCCCAAACAGCACATGACGCAAAGAAAAAAAGAGGCGCAATGAGGTAGCTGACTGTGTGAGTAAGATTAGCGACCCTAGTGGCCGACACAAACACCGGGCCCATCTAGGAGTGGCACTGCAGTGTCACGCAGGATGTCCCTTCCAAAAAACCCTCCCCAAACAGCACATGACGCAAAGAAAAAAAGAGGCGCAATGAGGTAGCTGACTGTGTGAGTAAGATTAGCGACCCTAGTGGCCGACACAAACACCGGGCCCATCTAGGAGTGGCACTGCAGTGTCACGCAGGATGTCCCTTCCAAAAAACCCTCCCCAATCAGCACATGATGCAAAGAAAAAGAAAAGAAAAAAGAGGTGCAAGATGGAATTGTCCTTGGGCCCTCCCACCCACCCTTATGTTGTATAAACAAAACAGGACATGCACACTTTAACCAACCCATCATTTCAGTGACAGGGTCTGCCACACGACTGTGACTGATATGACGGGTTGGTTTGGACCCCCCCCCAAAAAAGAAGCAATTAATCTCTCCTTGCACAAACTGGCTCTACAGAGGCAAGATGTCCACCTCATCTTCACCCTCCGATATATCACCGTGTACATCCCCCTCCTCACAGATTATCAATTCGTCCCCACTGGAATCCACCATCTCAGCTCCCTGTGTACTTTGTGGAGGCAATTGCTGCTGGTCAATGTCTCCGCGGAGGAATTGATTATAATTCATTTTAATGAACATCATCTTCTCCACATTTTCTGGATGTAACCTCGTACGCCGATTGCTGACAAGGTGAGCGGCGGCACTAAACACTCTTTCGGAGTACACACTTGTGGGAGGGCAACTTAGGTAGAATAAAGCCAGTTTGTGCAAGGGCCTCCAAATTGCCTCTTTTTCCTGCCAGTATAAGTACGGACTGTGTGACGTGCCTACTTGGATGCGGTCACTCATATAATCCTCCACCATTCTATCAATGTTGAGAGAATCATATGCAGTGACAGTAGACGACATGTCCGTAATCGTTGTCAGGTCCTTCAGTCCGGACCAGATGTCAGCATCAGCAGTCGCTCCAGACTGCCCTGCATCACCGCCAGCGGGTGGGCTCGGAATTCTGAGCCTTTTCCTCGCACCCCCAGTTGCGGGAGAATGTGAAGGAGGAGATGTTGACAGGTCGCGTTCCGCTTGACTTGACAATTTTGTCACCAGCAGGTCTTTCAACCCCAGCAGACCTGTGTCTGCCGGAAAGAGAGATCCAAGGTAGGCTTTAAATCTAGGATCGAGCACGGTGGCCAAAATGTAGTGCTCTGATTTCAACAGATTGACCACCCGTGAATCCTTGTTAAGCGAATTAAGGGCTGCATCCACAAGTCCCACATGCCTAGCGGAATCGCTCCCTTTTAGCTCCTTCTTCAATGCCTCCAGCTTCTTCTGCAAAAGCCTGATGAGGGGAATGACCTGACTCAGGCTGGCAGTGTCTGAACTGACTTCACGTGTGGCAAGTTCAAAGGGCATCAGAACCTTGCACAACGTTGAAATCATTCTCCACTGCGCTTGAGACAGGTGCATTCCATCTCCTATATCGTGCTCAATTGTATAGGCTTGAATGGCCTTTTGCTGCTCCTCCAACCTCTGAAGCATATAGAGGGTTGAATTCCACCTCGTTACCACTTCTTGCTTCAGATGATGGCAGGGCAGGTTCAGTAGTTTTTGGTGGTGCTCCAGTCTTCTGTACGTGGTGCCTGTACGCCGAAAGTGTCCCGCAATTTTTCTGGCCACCGACAGCATCTCTTGCACGCCCCTGTCGTTTTTTAAAAAATTCTGCACCACCAAATTCAAGGTATGTGCAAAACATGGGACGTGCTGGAATTTGCCCATATTTAATGCACACACAATATTGCTGGCGTTGTCCGATGCCACAAATCCACAGGAGAGTCCAATTGGGGTAAGCCATTCCGCGATGATCTTCCTCAGTTGCCGTAAGAGGTTTTCAGCTGTGTGCGTATTCTGGAAAGCGGTGATACAAAGCGTAGCCTGCCTAGGAAAGAGTTGGCGTTTGCGAGATGCTGCTACTGGTGCCGCCGCTGCTGTTCTTGCGGCGGGAGTCCATACATCTACCCAGTGGGCTGTCACAGTCATATAGTCCTGACCCTGCCCTGCTCCACTTGTCCACATGTCCGTGGTTAAGTGGACATTGGGTACAACTGCATTTTTTAGGACACTGGTGAGTCTTTTTCTGACGTCCGTGTACATTCTCGGTATCGCCTGCCTACAGAAGTGGAACCTAGATGGTATTTGGTAACGGGGGCACACTGCCTCAATAAATTGTCTAGTTCCCTGTGAACTAACGGCGGATACCGGACGCACGTCTAACACCAACATAGTTGTCAAGGACTCAGTTATCCGCTTTGCAGTAGGATGACTGCTGTGATATTTCATCTTCCTCGCAAAGGACTGTTGAACAGTCAATTGCTTACTGGAAGTAGTACAAGTGGGCTTACGACTTCCCCTCTGGGATGACCATCGACTCCCAGCGGCAACAACAGCAGCGCCAGCAGCAGTAGGCGTTACACGCAAGGATGCATCGGAGGAATCCCAGGCAGGAGAGGACTCGTCAGACTTGCCAGTGACATGGCCTGCAGGACTATTGGCATTCCTGGGGAAGGAGGAAATTGACACTGAGGGAGTTGGTGGGGTGGTTTGCGTGAGCTTGGTTACAAGAGGAAGGGATTTACTGGTCAGTGGACTGCTTCCGCTGTCACCCAAAGTTTTTGAACTTGTCACTGACTTATTATGAATGCGCTGCAGGTGACGTATAAGGGAGGATGTTCCGAGGTGGTTAACGTCCTTACCCCTACTTATTACAGCTTGACAAAGGGAACACACGGCTTGACACCTGTTGTCCGCATTTCTGGTGAAATACCTCCACACCGAAGAGCTGATTTTTTTGGTATTTTCACCTGGCATGTCAACGGCCATATTCCTCCCACGGACAACAGGTGTCTCCCCGGGTGCCTGACTTAAACAAACCACCTCACCATCAGAATCCTCCTGGTCAATTTCCTCCCCAGCGCCAGCAACACCCATATCCTCCTCATCCTGGTGTACTTCAACACTGACATCTTCAATCTGACTATCAGGAACTGGACTGCGGGTGCTCCTTCCAGCACTTGCAGGGGGCGTGCAAATGGTGGAAGGCGCATGCTCTTCACGTCCAGTGTTGGGAAGGTCAGGCATCGCAACCGACACAATTGGACTCTCCTTGTGGATTTGGGATTTCAAAGAACGCACAGTTCTTTGCGGTGCTTTTGCCAGCTTGAGTCTTTTCAGTTTTCTAGCGAGAGGCTGAGTGCTTCCATCCTCATGTGAAGCTGAACCACTAGCCATGAACATAGGCCAGGGCCTCAGCCGTTCCTTGCCACTCCGTGTGGTAAATGGCATATTGGCAAGTTTACGCTTCTCCTCCGACAATTTTATTTTAGGTTTTGGAGTCCTTTTTTTACTGATATTTGGTGTTTTGGTTTTGACATGCTCTGTACTATGCCATTGGGCATCGGCCTTGGCAGACGACGTTGCTGGCATTTCATCGTCTCGGCCATGACTAGTGGCAGCAGCTTCAGCACGAGGTGGAAGTGGATCTTGATCTTTCCCTAATTTTGGAACCTCAACATTTTTGTTCTCCATATTTTAATAGGCACAACTAAAAGGCACCTCAGATAAACAATGGAGATGGATGGATTGGATACTAGTATACAATTATGGACGGGCTGCCGAGTGCCGACACAGAGGTAGCCACAGCCGTGAACTACCGCACTGTACTGTGTCTGCTGCTAATATATAGACTGGTTGATAAAGAGATAGTATACTCGTAACTAGTATGTATGTATAAAGAAAGAAAAAAAAACCACGGTTAGGTGGTATATACAATTATGGACGGGCTGCCGAGTGCCGACACAGAGGTAGCCACAGCCGTGAACTACCGCACTGTACTGTGTCTGCTGCTAATATATAGACTGGTTGATAAAGAGATAGTATACTCGTAACTAGTATGTATGTATAAAGAAAGAAAAAAAAACCACGGTTAGGTGGTATATACAATTATGGACGGGCTGCCGAGTGCCGACACAGAGGTAGCCACAGCCGTGAACTACCGCACTGTACTGTGTCTGCTGCTAATATATAGACTGGTTGATAAAGAGATAGTATACTCGTAACTAGTATGTATGTATAAAGAAAGAAAAAAAAACACGGTTAGGTGGTATATACAATTATGGACGGGCTGCCGAGTGCCGACACAGAGGTAGCCACAGCCGTGAACTACCGCACTGTACTGTGTCTGCTGCTAATATATAGACTGTTTGATAAAGAGATAGTATACTCGTAACTAGTATGTATGTATAAAGAAAGAAAAAAAAACCACGGTTAGGTCACTGGTATATACAATTATGGACGGGCTGCCGAGTGCCGACACAGAGGTAGCCACAGCCGTGAACTACAGCACTGTACTGTGTCTGCTGCTAATATATAGACTGGTTGATAAAGAGATAGTATACTCGTAACTAGTATGTATGTATAAAGAAAGAAAAAAAAACCACGGTTAGGTGGTATATACAATTATGGACGGGCTGCCGAGTGCCGACACAGAGGTAGCCACAGCCGTGAACTACCGCACTGTACTGTGTCTGCTGCTAATATATAGACTGGTTGATAAAGAGATAGTATACTCGTAACTAGTATGTATGTATAAAGAAAGAAAAAAAAACCACGGTTAGGTGGTATATACAATTATGGACGGGCTGCCAAGTGCCGACACAGAGGTAGCCACAGCCGTGAACTACCGCACTGTACTGTGTCTGCTGCTAATATATAGACTGGTTGATAAAGAGATAGTATACTCGTAACTAGTATGTATGTATAAAGAAAGAAAAAAAAACCACGGTTAGGTGGTATATACAATTATGGACGGGCTGCCGAGTGCCGACACAGAGGTAGCCACAGCCGTGAACTACCGCACTGTACTGTGTCTGCTGCTAATATATAGACTGGTTGATAAAGAGATAGTATACTCGTAACTAGTATGTATGTATAAAGAAAGAAAAAAAAACCACGGTTAGGTGGTATATACAATTATGGACGGGCTGCCGAGTGCCGACACAGAGGTAGCCACAGCCGTGAACTACCGCACTGTACTGTGTCTGCTGCTAATATAGACTGGTTGATAAAGAGATAGTATACTACTAATATTATATACTGGTGGTCAGGTCACTGGTCACTAGTCACACTGGCAGTGGCACTCCTGCAGCAAAAGTGTGCACTGTTTAATTTTAATATAATATTATGTACTCCTGGCTCCTGCTATAACCTATAACTGGCACTGCAGTAGTGCTCCCCAGTCTCCCCCACAATTATAAGCTGTGTGAGCTGAGCAGTCAGACAGATATATAATATATATAGATGATGCAGCACACTGGCCTGAGCCTGAGCAGTGCACACAGATATGGTATGTGACTGACTGAGTCACTGTGTGTATCGCTTTTTTCAGGCAGAGAACGGATATATTAAATAAACTGCACTGTGTGTCTGGTGGTCACTCACTATATAATATATTATGTACTCCTGGCTCCTGCTATAACCTATAACTGGCACTGCAGTAGTGCTCCCCAGTCTCCCCCACAATTATAAGCTGTGTGAGCTGAGCAGTCAGACAGATATATATAATATTATATATAGATAATAGATGATGCAGCACACTGGCCTGAGCCTGAGCAGTGCACACAGATATGGTATGTGACTGAGTCACTGTGTGCTGTGTATCGCTTTTTTCAGGCAGAGAACGGATTATAAATAAAAGTGGTGGTCAGTCACTGGTCACTATCAGCAAAACTCTGCACTGTACACTACTGAGTACTCCTAATGCTCCCCAAAATTAGTAAATCAAGTGTCTAAACGGAGAGGACGCCAGCCACGTCCTCTCCCTATCAATCTCAATGCACGTGTGAAAATGGCGGCGACGCGCGGCTCCTTATATAGAATCCGAGTCTCGCGATAGAATCCGAGCCTCGCGAGAATCCGACAGCGTCATGATGACGTTCGGGCGCGCTCGGGTTAACCGAGCAATGCGGGAAGATCCGAGTCGCTCGGACCCGTGAAAAAAAACATGAAGTTCTGGCGGGTTCGGATTCAGAGAAACCGAACCCGCTCATCTCTAGAGAAAATATGATAACAGGTTTGAGCTATAATAATACAATAACATGAAGCTTTCTAATTATGATAGCATATTACAATTTTATACGGTACTACTTTAAATTCAAGAAACATGCTGGACACTATAACGAAAACAAAGGAATTCTACCTTGTACCTTCATCATGGAAATGTATAATATATGTCAGTTTTCCGAAGCCTGGTTAAATGTTTAGATTAAAGTAAAATAGATGAAAGCTAAAATGTGGCTTAATATCAATACATAATATAAACATGACCTCTAAGCATGTGTGCGCCTGTTATTTTTAATAAGAAAATGATTTAACAACAGCCCGCAGATGAATGTCTGTTATAGAGAAATGCAATAGAAAAAATGGCAGAATTAGCTACAGCAGTGCTAGAAAGTTTGTGAATCCTTTAGCATACTTGCCTACATTAGTAATCTCCTCTCCGGGAGATGCCCGGAGAGAGGGGAAGCAGGTGGGTAGTGGCGGGGGCGGGACCGGGCTAATCGTTTCATTAAGCCCGCCTCCTAATGGGGATGCCACGATTGGCCCATATCTGCATAGGAGTGGGGCTAAAATTATATGATTAGCATATTATCACATCATTAGGCCCACCCCCTCCACCAGTACAGTGGTTTTTAGTATTTATTTCCCAGTTCTGCCCACTTCACTAGGAAGTGGGCAGAATGCAGGAGGGGTGCGCACTCTTCCGGGGCTGCGGGGGATTACACGAGATACAGAGTGTCTCCTGCAGAATCCTGGAGAGTAGGCAAGTATGTCCTTTAGAATGGTCTCAATTTCTGCAGAAATGTGACTTTAGATGTGTTCAAATCTTCTTCTAAGCCATAAAAGTAGATAAAGAAAACCCAATAGCTAGAGATATGAAGTTCGGTTTTTTAGAGATTCAAACTAACACAAATTTAAAAGATCCAAGTCAAATCGAGTCCCGAATCGGACTTTCCCTTGGTTTGTAACTCGGATTTAAAATCAGAATCTTGGGTTTTAGTTTGCATGTAAGTCCCTACTTTGTGATTTCAGGTGCCATTGCACACAGGAAAGTGTGGTCTAAATTAACTGGAAATGACTGGAAGTGAATACTATAAATGTTAATGCTGTAGGAACAAAAATAGGTCCAAATTACAATGTTTTAGCTATTATCAATTTTCATGAAATCCAAAATCAAATCCATATCCAAACAAAAACATTTGATGGTGGTTTTTCCAAAACTGAAAAGCAAAACACTGAGGGTTGTTTTGAAAAAAACATAAACAAAGCACACAAAATGATTAGAGATGAGAGGTCCGGTTTTGCTGAAAACAGAACACACTCGAACTTTGAGGTTCTGAGTAGAATTGAGTCCCAGCTCAGGTCTTCATGCCAAGTTGGGATCTTGGATCCCAAAAAAGGATCTTGCGTGTTTTAATCTAATCTTTGTATCTAAGTCCCTACCTCATGATTTCAGGTACAAGTTCACACAGGAGAGTGTATGGAGAGTGTGAAACAGAGAAATACAGAACTACTGTACAACCAAAACCCCTGAGGGTGGTTTGCCAAAGCCAAAACACAGCAATGATTTCTAAATAAACCCAAAATAAGGAGTCTGTGCACATCTCTAAAAATTGCATACATTTTTTTTCTCTTATTTATCAATTCCTTTGTAAGAAACAGAATTATAATCAAGCATCACAGTAACTGTTGATCAGTCCCACACATTGTCTTTCTACAACTCATGGATGTTGGTGGCTTATTTAGCATGAATCCCCAGTTCCTGCCACAAATTTTAATTTTATTAAGGTCTGTAATTTGATCTACTATTCAAAAACACAAAGAGGCAAATTTACTAAAGGTTAATTTTAGATTTTAAATCAATCTAAAATTAGTCAACATCGACAGAGTGTTTCAGGGTCTAAGGGCCTAATTCAGCATAGATCATTATTCGGAGAAATTGCAGTTGTCTGCGAGTAGAAAGGCACTACACCGACAGGAAGAAAAAACGCCCCATGCAAAATTGCGAATGCATCGCAGTTCACTATCCACTCGCAGATGCATACCCAATTCATGGAACATCAAAGAATCTTTGTTGTCTGAGCAAATGTGAGTAGGTCTGAGGCTGCCACAAATCTGTGACTGAGACAGTCTGGAAGTGGTTTGCACTGACATCAGGGACCCTCCCCAAAATGCTTGGGCACGAATGCTTTTTTTCTGTCACACCCAGAAAATGGCAGGTTTCCACCCAGAAATGCCGGCTTCCTGTTAGTCAAACAGCGGTTACATTGAGATTATGATTTGTACGCAATTTCTGTCACTATTACCGCCCACGCATGCACAGTCATTTGATAATCGCTCAATTTGCGATTTCTCTGAATAGTGATCCATGCTGAATTAGGCCCTAAATTCCTTATTTAACAGTCAATTTTAAAATCAATTTTAAACCCAATGTCAATGTTGGCCGATTTTTTTTTTTCAGTCTAAAGTCAGTTGACTGAAAAATCAACTGCACACAGACATAAAAATCAGTCAAAATTCGGAAAAAAATGACCAAAAATCGACTACTGTACCACTTCCTGCTGATTTTGTATTGGGCAAAACATACCACATGCAAGAAGTTGGTAATCTTGTTTGTGTACTTCCTTGATGGTGGGGTGCCTGCGATGGTTTGTATGTGTCCACAAAAGGTACTGCATAGTTGCCAAAGTCACAGGTGGTCATTGTTTGGGAGCAGGGCATACAAAAACACAGCAGCAATGTGCACTGCGTCCAACTCTAAGTGAGGCTCATAATTCCTACAGCCACAGTGAACCATATGGTTGGGTCCATTTTTATTACTTGATGTCTTCAAAAATTAATAAAAACAGCTACAGTATAATCATGTAACTTGGGCCTGTTTTTGTTCTTATAGTAGGCTATTATTAACATTTGGACTGATTCATTAATGGACGCTATGGCGATCGCAGCTGCGATTGTTGCATGCTGAGGATGTGCGAAATTATGCAAAAAACCCAGCAGCTCTGAAAAAGTATTCAGTAGCCCACTGGACGCCCCCTTCTATAATTGGCAACTCAAGTAAATCAGCGACCACGCCGCATGGCAGCCTAAACTGAGACGCCAGAGCCATGCTGTTTGAGCACAGATTCACAGGTGCAGCCAGTGACAAGCAAGAAAAACTGCCACGACACGCCTGTGTTTTTGCCACCACTCCCATGTCAACTCCTAAAATTGGTGTCTGACTGTCAATCACTCTACATGAAGGTAAGCGCTTTGGATTGATTTTTTACTTTAGTAAACCTCTGATTTGCAAAATGAACTAAAAATTGGTAGACATACAGTATACAAAATCGGTCAAAATCGACCTTTAGTAAATATACCCCTTAGGAGCTTTGATAAATCTCCCCCTTAGTATTAACACAAAACATTCTTCCAGTAGTTTTCTGGTTTATCCTTAGCAAACTTCATATGGATAGCTACATTCTTCTTGCAGAAGAGTGGCTTCAGCTTTGTAATACTCCCACCTTTTCATTTTCAAATTCCCGAATTAGATATATTGTTATTTCCAAACAATATATCTAGTTATGCCCATGTATCTACTTATTGTAATGTGGTATAATATGAACTGGATGGCATTATAATGTTACATAAGATAAACTGGGGCACTGTAATATGGCATAATATGAACTGGGGACACTGTACGTCATAATGCAAATTGGCAGTACTGTGTTATATAATAATATGTACTGGCAGCCCTGGTGGAATTCATGTGACCGGCGGTCGGGAGACCAACAGTCACATGACCTCCTCCACCATCCCGACCTCTCACTATCCCGATGGTCGGCATACTGACCAACAGGGACTATTTCCACTCATGGGTGTCCACGACACCCATAGAGTGGGAATAGAACCCGTGGTGACCGCAGGTTGCCACCGAGCCCGCAGGGGGCTTGCTGCATTCGCCCCTCCCCGCCGGGATCCCGGCGTCGGTAAGCTGACCGCCGGTCAGCCATACTACACCCTGGCAGCCCAACTCACAATGTGACAATGTAAACTAGAGCACTACTATGTTTGATAAAATAAACTAGAGCACTATTATGGGCTATAAAATGAACAAACTGCTGTGGAGAGGTGTCTCTTGTTATCCGGATCGACAGTCGACAGTAATTAAGTTAACAGTTAATAGGTTGACCCCTAATGGTCAACATGCATTCGGTCAACATGGTTAAAAGGTCTACATGGCAATGGCCAACACAGCATGACCGCCATGAGCCTTTTACAATTTTTTTTTATGTTTTCAACTTTTTCAGACGCTACCATCCACATGGACTATGATTGTGAATTGTAACCTTGCGCGGATGGGACGCAGTGCACTAATTGGTATTCCTTGTCATTTTATGGACTAACCAACACCAAAAAACCTTTAAAAACACTCATGTCAACCTTTTCCTGTGTTGACTTTCTGCATGTTGACCTTTTGGGGTTGAACTAATGTCATCCTTTTCCAGGTTGACCTCATGATCGACACCCTTGCTCTCTTCAAAATATTGGTACTGTATGCGGTGCACACACTGTAGCTCTGGTTATGCCCCAATGCTAGACAGTCACATATTTTTTCTGTCAAAAAAAATTAATGTCAGAGAATTTTGATCACTAAACGCCTGAAAAGTATCCTTTTGTGTAGTAATTAATTTATTTGGAGCTGTTTGTTTATTTTAATACTTTAGATGATAATCTGAACACATTTAAGGTCATACTTTCTATCAAAATTGTACACTTGCAACTTTACAGTACATCTCAAACTCAGAATCCATGGAAAAGTTAGCTACCGAGCTTAATGCTTAAAATCTAAGACCAGAGTGGCAAATTTTATTGCTTTGTACCACCTGCCCCATGATATTATTATTATTATTATTATTAATAATAATAATAATAATAATAATAAATTATTTATTTATTTATTTATTTATTCATATGGTGCCACAAGGGTTCTCCAGCAACTTACAAGGTACATACACAAAAAAAATATAAACAAAACAATGCAAAAAAGTGACTTACAGTACAGAACATTGCGGGACATGAACGAGGTTTATAAACATTGTGGCATCAGCAGTTATAATTCCCAAATAAGCTGCAGGACGACAGAACCCAAAGGTGTGCCAGTGTAGGCAGTGAGGAGGAGATGACGGTATAAGTGTAGGAAGAAAAAGATCATAGGGAAAGAGGGCCCTGCTCATGGGGGCTTACAATCTCATTGAAAAGCATATTATATTTTTAAAAGCAATGAAAAATGTGATCACTTTACCTTGATAATGACTCCAGCTTCAGAGTCAAAACGCGTTGGTGGTAAGGACAAAAGGCTGACAGGTCTGTTCGGATGATGTTTGAGGACTACTTACCTGTACCATAATCAGTTCCACTTTGCCCTGGATCCGGGATATGTGTTTATTCCGACATGCGCTTATAGGTGTACATTTTCTTACACCCACCTTTTCTGGTACTCCTCCATTTGTCCACTAGTAGTGGATTTGTTATACTTTTTTATATTTTTACATATGTTATGTCTTCTTTTTTTTGTGTAACCACCTGTGCATTAAACCTACGATATTTTACTATTTGGGGTTCTTTGTTTTTTTTTTATCTCTCGTTACTTCCATACAGTATATAATATGGATTGGTTTAATGGGAGACAATAAGAAACCATTACTGTTTAGAAGGTGGAATTACTTTTCATTTGGAAAGAATATACACTGAGGAATAAGGACATAATAAGAGACCTACTGAATCCAAGTGCAGTCCTCCTTGTTTCTATAGTGACATTATCCAGGAGATTGATATATCTCTTTCTACATATGGAGATATAGTTACACTGTATTGATCCATACATATTATTTTTGAACAGTTCCACCTAGTTGTAATTTGCGCTAAGTGATTAATTTTCTATTTTGAATTTTCTCATTTAGGGTGCTTTGGAGGGACTACCCCAAATATCGCTATTTTAGCAGCACTCCCATGAAGCGCAGGTTCCTACATCTCATTTATTGTCAATGAATGTGATGTATTTATGTTTTACCCAACACCTCCTGAGCATTTGCAGGTCTCGTACTCTAGTCCATTTCCATTTCTGCAAATAACTTTTTAGAACAGCTTAAATCCTGCCCATTGTCCTTTAAATGTACCTCTAGGCAAACCAAACTTTTTTATATTTTAAATCTCGTACACCTATAGCCCTACATTAATCTTATATGTGACCATCCTATTAAACATTATATGTTTATTATTTCTAAATACTGTATCTAGCCAGACAGTTTTCTCTCAATAAGCCAATCCCCCAGTTAATGACCTTTAGCATAGCACTCCACTGTCCCATATGATAATTCTTGCCATAGATGTTTTAGCTGCCAGACTTCTTAAAAGCTTATCTTCATTTTCCAACATTTGCTTAATTAAGATTTGCAGTTCATTACAGGGAATTAACACTGTTCTGAATGCTGCTGGATGAGAACCAGGAACCGGATTGGCATCTTCAGACATCTTGACTTGACAGTATTTCAGTGAAATTCCCTGATTACTGTGTGTTAAACAAAACAAAAAACATTTAAGAAACAATGACTGTTAAAAACATAGACACAGGCTCTCGTCCTTTCTTTGAACAGAGCAAAGCATGTTATTCAAAGAGCTTCTCTGCAAAAAGCACACTGTAGAGTGCCGATGGAACACTATTATATTTTACCAAGTGTTATCGCTCATGAAAGATGTAGTTAACACTGAAATTGATGTACATCAAAGCAAGCATTTGTCATAAAAGTGAGTGTCTGCGTACAGGTTCATTTGCTAACATTATTTGTCCAACTACAGGTTATGTGTCCCATTTACGAAGTGCTTGAGACCAGAAGTATATTGTATTTCAAATTCTTCCCATATTTTGGAATATTTTCCATAAATACCATAATGATATACTGTATCTTAGGGATGGGATCCAAGTCTGCACACATCAATGTTTCTTTTACACTTTATACCCATTGCATTTCATGCAATATTTTTTACAATTTTGTGCATCAAACAAAGTTAGTGTATATCGAGCCATCAGAAAGCAAAGATGTTACAGTCACCTGTTCTGAGGTAGCTACCTAAGGGGTGACATTTTAATTGTTATTAAGGCGAAGGGGTAAGGGACCCACAGCGACCTCTTGTGGCACATGTGGCTGCTAATATTCAGTGCCTTCCCGCCAAGCTGCACCTCACCTCAGAGAATAGTATTAAACACAACAACATTCAACAAATAATCTTGGTTTTTGGGTCTTCCAATCTGAACAAGATGGAGGCTACACCAAATAACCCCTATATATAATCCCCAATTAGGCTCCACTTACTAAAATCCTTTAGGCCCCAATAACCAATAGAAAAATCCCATAATAAATAATTTTACCTAGCAACAGGGCTCATCAGCCAATCGCAATAATTCAGGACTCTTACCTAGTCTCAAGCTTAAACAGCCTTCGCCTATAAATGGCTTTAATAGTGGTAGTTGACTTATGTCCACTCTGTACTTAAAATGAATGCTTATGTTTATTTATTTATTATTTATTAACAGTTTCTTATATAGCGAAGCAAATTCTGTTGCGCTTTACAGTTCGAAATATCAATAACAAACTGGGTGATAACAGTCATAGAGGTAGGAAGGCCCTGCTCGCAAGCTTACAATCTATAGGGAGAATTATGTTCTATTATGTTCTTGAACTGTAACCCTCGTAAGAAAGCTGGTATCTATTTACATTCATTTATGAGTTATTTGAACTTTGGTGCTAATTCAGACCTGATCGCTGCTGTGCGTGTTCGCAAAGCAGCGATCAGGCCTGAACTGCGCATGTGCCGGCGCCGGCAGACAGCTGACCACTTTCGTAGCCCTGCGATCGCCTCTGCCTGATTGACAGGCAGAGGCGGTCGCTGGGCAGGAGGGGGAGGGCTGCCAGTGTTTGGCCGCCGTTTAGGGGGCACGGTCCGGGCAACGCAGGCATGCGGACCTTTGGGGGTGTGGGCCACTGCAGCTGCGTGACGTCACACGCAGCTGCTGCAACTCGAGCAGCAACGAGTAGCTCCCTGATAGCGCGCAGGAGCTGCGCTGGTGGGGAGCTACTCTACCAGTACAAAAGCAGCCTACGTAAGCTTCAGTACAGGTTCATATAAAATATATACTAACTTGTGGGTGAAGATCTTCAACTGCTGTATAAACCATGCCGTGAGATCAACATGCCAGTGGTGCACGCATGGAGGGTTTCTGAGTACCCAGGAAACCCCCTGACGGACACAACAAAAGGCATCGTATTATTATGTCCTGCCCCTCACGGCAAAATGCACCAATTCGCAGGTCAAATGGGGAGGAGTCGGAGCCAATATGAAACAATTCCATTAGAACTGCATCAGGTTATCTCTGAGCCCTCCCGTTAGATCCACAAATTGCAGCACTTTGGTGCTAGGGGGAGGGGCCTAATGACATGGTGCCCATGCTATAAAGGAAATAAAGTCTGCATTATTAAGATTAGCTGCTGCATAGCACACATTACTGTGTCCAATTATTTTACTGTATATAATTTCTGGATAAAGAAAATTAAATGTTTTACTAGTTTCAAATATTGTGACTTTGACTTAATTAGAGAGACGCTTTAATTAAGTAACCAGAAAAAAAACAATCTTTCAAAGATTTATTCTCTAGCTGTCTTCATCTTGGTTATTTCATCACCCCCCTCACACACAGTATTTACCTCTGCTCCAGAGCTGCCTCACATACCGCAAAGCGATGTTACATCTCACTCCGTCTCTGAAGTATATTCCGGCTTATGGTTTATGAACTGACAGAGAAATGTTTGATAGAAACACTAATTATTTTTCCACTTCAATGTGTTTTTAGCTGAGCACACTATCATTTACTGTCATTATTTTAATGATATATTATGTTGATAATACAATCTGGGTTAATTCCCAAATGTGCTATTTAGCAGAAGCAACAACAACAACAAAAAAAATATTCTGGCATGAGTTTACATGAATTCTCATTAAACTGAAAGCTGAAAACGGGGATGCATGCAAAAATTAGGTTTTAATTATGGAATAATGTGGAAAACATGGAAACTTAAATCACATGACAAAATTCTTTATGGCTGTGTTTAATCAGAATAATCATATCAATGGCATCAACATAAAAAGTGCCTCAGTCAGTCATGAGTCTCAGGATTAAACTGTTGTTACTCTGGTTCATTTCCTGTTAGTAGCGGAATGACAGTAATTATGATGCAGATGCAGCTGGATAAGTTTAAAGGGTCCTTTTTATCGGTATACAATTTGCTTCCCATCCAAATCAGGAAAAACATATTTTTATTCACTGAGTACATTTGCCAATTATTTTATGTGTTATGTTATGATATAAAGCAGACTACGGGTCTGCCTTATCCCAGATTATCTGATAAACTCCGAAGGCTTCATCAATGAAGCATTAAATGACTGAGGTGCACGTGCCACTATTTGTGAGGGTTGCGGTCGTTAGGTCAACATGCCTTAGGTCGACGTGCATTGGGTCGACCACTAAAGGTCGACATGCACTAGGTCGACAGGTTGTCTAGGTCGAAAGGTTCATTAGGTCGACATGTGCAAAGTTGACAGGTGAAAAGGTCGACATGAGTTTTTCATGATTTTTTTAATTTTTTGACCTTTTTAATACATTACGATCCACGTGGACTACTAATGGGAACGGTAATCTGTGCCGAGCGCATCGGTAGCAGAGCGAGGCACCTTGCCCGAAGCATGGCGAGCGAAGAGAGCCATGTGAGAGGATGCGGTGCACTAATTGGGGTTTCCCGTCACTGTACGAAGAAAACAACACCAAAAACAGTCAAAAACCCTATGTCGACATTTTGACCTGTCGACATTGCACATGTCGACCTAATGACCCTGTCGACCTAGTGCATGTCGACCTTTAGTGGTCAACCCAATGCATGTCGACCTAATGTGTGTCGACCCAACGATCCATACCCATTTGTGTTGCACTAAAGTGCACTGGTTTACGGAACAAGTTGGCAGTGTTTATGGAGATGAAGTCTGCATCAGCAGATGGGAAGAGTTGGATAGGTATGGGTCATTAGGTCGACCACACTTAGGTCGACAGTCATTAGGTTGACCACTATTGGTCGACATGGTCAATAGGTTGACATGAAAAAAGGTTGACATGAGGTTTTTTTTACTGTTTTTGGTGTTGTTTTCTTCGTAAAGTGATGGGGAACCCCAGTTAGTGCACTGGGTCCCCTCGCCATGTCCCCCTTTGGGCAAGGTGGCTCGCTCCGCTACCGCTGTGCTCGGCACAGGTTACCATTCCCAATTGTAGTCCACGTGGAACGTAAAGTATGAAAAAGTTTTAAAAATTAAAAAATATATGAAAAACTCATGTTGACTTTTTTCCATGTCGACATAATACATGTCGACTTATTGACCATGTTGACCTAATGTATGTTGACCAATAGTGGTTGACCTAATTGGATATAGGGGGTAATTCAGAGTTGATCGCAGCAGAAAATTTGTTAGCAGTTGGACAAAACCATGTGCACTGCAGGGGGGGCCAGATGTAACATGTGCAGAGAGAGTTAGATTTGGGTGGAGTGTGTTCAATCTGAAATCTAAATTGCAGTGTAAAAATAAAGCAGCCAGTATTTACCCTGCACAGAAACAATATAACCCACCCAAATCTAAGTCTCTCTGCACATGTTATATCTACCCCACCTGCAGTGCACATGGTTTTGCCCAACTTCTAACAAATTTGCTGCTGCGATCAACTCTGAATTACCCCCATAGAACGGTCGTTCCTAATACAGTACATACATAGTAATGTACATGGGTACGCCAAGTTTTGCTAATGTTTGCAAAGTAAATGTAAGAACACCTGACACCATGACAAAGCTAATTAGGTAAAGGAATCAAGTATACTATTGATGGAAAAGATTTGTAATCAAATTGACGTATTACAGGGGCGTAACTGGGCGTGTGCGAGCAGTGCACAGGGCTCCCAAGAGTTGCCACAGATCCAGGTACAAGGGACTATTGCCAGATACGAGGAGTCTGACCATGAACCCTTAAAAATATGAGAAAAAAACTGTCTGCTCAGATCCCAGCTCAGAATCAGCCCATGAGACAGCAGTCATTTACTGTACTATTACTTATTATGACGATTTCAGCGGTTATACTCTGTTCTTAACAGGCAGCGTTGTAATCTTTTATTTCATGTGACCATTAACCACTTAACTGACCATTTATTTTGCCGAAAACCGCTCCGAAATTGTCGGGGGTCTTTATGAGTGAATTAGGTGAAGAACATGACTTTAACCCTATCCCAAATGATTTTAGTTAAAAAAAAGGAAAAAAATATATATTTTTTTCCTTAAAAATATTTGTCCAAACATGAAAACATCGATCAGGAACATAGCGACCATCGGAACATCAGGAACTTCGCGACTATCGCAGCTTCAATTTGAAAGCTGGGACAGCCTGCAGGTATACAGGGGGGTCTGGGGGTGGCTTGGGAGGGTTCATTTACTCTCCCCAGTGACTGCCATTGTCTGCAGCCGCTGGAGGGGGGGGGGGGACCTGCCATGCTGTCCGATCACACAGGGGGAGAGTGCTGCTGATCACACGGGGGGAGAGTGCTGCTGATCACACATGGGGAGAGTGCGGGGAGGCAGAGGGACCTACCGGTCCCTCTGACAGCAGCAGCGGAGGGAAGTTTATCTTCCCTGCTGCTGCTAACACTCTCTATCTGACTGGTCGCATCCCGTGCGATCAGGTCAGATAGAGCACTTGCAGGCATGGTCGCATCTGATGCGACCATGCCAGGAAAGTGGTTAAAGTGAACATACACTGAATATATTAATGCACATAGGCAAAAGTTCCATGTAAGGGACATTTATTCATGCACATTTACACACATACATTTACTAGGTCAGTTACTTCCATTGCTTCATGGTCCAGTTCTGATGCTCACTCTAACCGGTCTATGGCTAGGCACCAAAATGGCTTTTTTAGCCATTTGTGCTACAGTAGCTCTTCTGTAAGACTGGACTAGACAGGATGGCCTTCGTTCCCCATGCACATCAGCGAGCCGTGGGTGACAATGGCCCTGTCATGGGTTAACCAGTTGTCCTTCCTTGGTAGGTACTAACCACCCTATACTGGGAAATCCCCAAAAGACCAAGCCATTTTGGAGATGCTCTGACCCTGTCATTTGGCCATCACAATTTGGCCCTTGTGTGCTTCCAGCACATTAATTTCTAGAACTGACTGTTCATTTGCTGCCTAATATATCCCATGTCCCTTGACAGATACCATTGCATTGAGATAATCAATGTTATTCACTTCACCCATCAGTGGTTTTAATCTTATCCCTGAAGGGTGTGTATATATACCAGTTGTCATGACTGGCTGGCTCCCCTATTTAAAACTTGGACTGTGCTGTAGGCCCACCACTGGATATAATATATAGATGCGTCCTCATGCATCCATCCTCAATATGCCATGCAGTGCAAGATGTGAAATATGAGTGAACTGCCAGGTCTCGTGCAACCCTGCTAATGTCAGACGCCTTTTTTTTTTTGTGCCAGAAATGAATCCCAGTGACAACGCAATGTGCCTAGTACACACGAGGAGGCTGTGCTGATTAATTTGATATGATACTTGTATACTGTGTGTGACTGAGTCTGTATACACAGCAGAACAGAACTTGTATTGGAAAAAAAGGTGACGCTGGATTCCCAACCAATTAACAGCCGATTGTCGGCATGCCGACTGGGGAGGGTTAGGGTTAGGCTGCAGGGGTGGAAGGGTTAGGTTTAGCCTGCTAGAGAAGGGAGGCATAAGTGTTTCTATAATGGCTGCACCCATATAGTATACTTACCCCTCTGGAGTCCCGCGGCACAAATCACTTGGAAAATGGGTGCCACGGACATTTCCAAGTGATTTGTGCATTCACACTGAAGACGTCCCCAGGAACAAGGCGCGGGCGCCAAGTTCCCAGAGACCTGCGCATGCGCAGTTGACTCTGGCATTATGCTAGAGTCTACTAGCTGCCGGAGGGGGCCTGCAATGGAGGCTCCTCGTGGGTCCCATCCTCTTTTAAGGGGCCAGGGGGGAAGGTAAGTATATTTACCTTCCCCTGACAGGATTCCAATCATCGGGATTCCGTGATCAGTATTTTGACTGACGGCATACAGTACCAACTGCCAGCGTTTCAATCCCAACCCTTTTAAAATATATCTTTGAAAATACGGTATTTGTGTTTAGAAACTTTTCTGTTTTTCACTACTTGTTGCATATTAGATGTACTTCTTACCATTTGTTCTTACTTTTCATTTTTTTTAAATAAATGAACATTTATTAAACTGTTGAATTTAAATATGAAGCAGAACCCTATGGTCACCCTCTGTCAACAAGGCTTGCTGAGTATTTCAGTGTTCCTAGCTTTTCTAAGGGAGTACTGAGTAGGCATGAATGTACCTAGGGCCGGAGCTTCCACTAGGCAGCTTTAGGCAGCTGCCTAGGGGCGCCGGCACCTGAGGGGGCGGCCTGCTACAGCTGCCTGAAAAAGGTTGCATTGTCCTACCTTTCTCAGCCACTGCAATCCCCCAGAACTCGGATGTTACAGTAGCCACGACTGCTAAGCTCCCGTATTGCAGCCTCCAGCTCCACCTCCACCCGGCACAGGCAGTAACTTTGACAGCTCCTGGAGTCCTGGCTGGGGGTGACATGCAGCACTGCCCTTTATTCCAGGTTCTTTCACAGACTACTCTGTCCCAACTCTGCACTGCAGCCTGCAGGTGAGGTGTCTGCACAGTGCATTCTCTGCATTGATAAGGAAAGAGGGCGAGAGCAGCGGTGTGGTGAGGGGGGGAGATGAGGAGCAGGCATGCACACAGTCTGGGGGGATGATCAGCACCATGCACACAGATGGTGGGGGGGATAGAACAGCAGACATTTAACAGAGTAGGGGGTGAGAGCAGCATGCCTTTCATCCATACTTGCCTACCCACCCGGAATGGCCGGGAGGCTCCCGAAAATCGGGTGACCCTCCCGGCCCCCCGGAAAGGTGGGCAAGCCCCCCGCTTTCGCCCTCGGCCGCCCGCAGCAGAGAACAAGCGGGCGGCCCGAGGGGGTCCGATGACGCGATTCGCGCTGAATCGCGTCATCGTAGCTCCGCCCCCAGCTATGCAGAGGCTCGTTTCTCGGCACAGCACAGCGGGGGGCGGAGTCACGATGACGCGACCCTGATGTTACACCCCTGGACCGCCCATCCTGCTGCAGGCCACGCCCCCGGAGGAGGAGGCAGCAAAGTAGGTAACTATGCTTTCATCTGAAGGGTGGGTAGGGGGAAGGGGCAGTAGGCAGACATTTTGCATAGGGTGCCGAGAAACCTTGCACCGGCCCTGAATGTACCCTTGCAACAGCACTGTGTGCTCTAGAAATGATTTAAAAATATTTGCACCTATGACATTGAGTTTTTTATTTTATTTCATGAATAAGTTCCGCACATTGCGATCATTTTAATAATTCAGCTCAGTGGTTAGGTCCACGCAGCCCCTGTTTGTTTTGTAAGAGAAATAGTCCCATCAAACAAGCTTGAAAATTTCTTTTAACGTGATTGATGGAGAGTAACAGTAATCACATCTGAAGTGGTGCTGTGTATAATGCAACTCTAATATTCTCTTTCTTATCCTGACATTGATGACTTGCAAGTAATTGAAGGTAAAGAAATGTCTTGGAACGTCCGGCTAGATTGGGTCTGACAGGTCGTTGACAGATACTGACCAAGTCCAGTGACAAGACAATATCACTGCGGCACTTGACGGCTGTCTCTGTGTCACTCATACCTGATTAGTGTATATATATATAGACATATGCTGCTTGTCTGGTGTTTAAAATCCAACATACAATCTGCAGAACATCCGTCTATCTATTCTGAAAAGGATTCGGTTGTACATTGCCTGTCGTCTCTCATAAGCCACTCTTGGCTGCAGATAATTACATCGCTGAAACTCTTAATTAGACAGATCCTCTCAAATGTGTTCGCCTAGTTAACCGATGTTGTTTAAAGCCTTCTCATGTATCGAATCACTTTTATCTGAAATGTATCTATTTTATTTATCAGTTTTACCATTTATATCGCAGTGGTGGGATCATGTTGGAAAAAAAAATGTTTGTTATAAAGAATTCAGAGCACAACTGCATTGTCAGAAAGCATGCTAGTGTCACAGGTGGGGAACAGATATGCTCAAGGTTCCTGAATAAATAGCAAAGACTAATAACAGAATCAAACTCAACAAAGGAAAGCAGAATATTCAGCTGAGGCCCAAGGGAATATGTGGTGCAAACAAGAATTCTGTACCCATTCGTAGATGAATATTTGAATACAAATTAAAGTAATCCTATTGTTTTATTTTATTTTAAGACATTCGGTTAGCTGAACGTGCACACTGGTACGTGATGCGTGGACAACAAAAGTCACCTTCAGGCCCACTCCAAGAGTTTGTTGGGTCCAGGGCAGTGATCACGTTACATTTCCTTGAAATTACTGTACCGCTGCAAAGTTGAAACAAACCTTCAAATGTATTGATCCTAATTAGAGATGAGCGGGTTCGGTTTTACTCGGATTTACCCGAATCTCCTTATTGGCTATCGGACGTCACGTGTTTTGGATAGCCAATAAGAAAAATCCAGAAAATAAGAAATGGCGATAATTCTGGCATAAAGAACCGAGCAAATCCGAACCCGCTCATCTCTAATCCTAATAGTAGAAAGCCCCTAGCAACTGCAAGTGCTTTTCTAGGGACTTGCACATAGTTGTATTACTTGGAGACAGGGGGATGAAAAATTAAGGGACTGAAGTGAAGCGTCCTTTATTAAAAAAAAAAGTTAATAAGGGCAGAATTATCCTATTAATTTCAACTTTCAAGTATCATTTTAGTCTTAAATAAGTCATGAATGCGAGAGGTTGACTTTATATCTTGTGTCACATATGTGTATATTTGAATTAATTTGATTTATGTGTGCATATAAATGAACAATCTTCTATAGAAACTATGTCTGTCCTTGACATAAGCAGTTAGATCTGGATGGTGATGCGCACACAGTACCCCCCCCCCCTCCCCCCCTCCTCGCTCACTGCTCCTACTGTTAACAATAATGGATAACACACCACACCAGGCAGAATACATGATCACATTAAGAAAACATTACCAAAGGATGCTCGGAGCCCTAGACTATGGGTTATATATGCAGGGAAGATAGAACAAGTGCTGTTCAAGTAGGCTGATTGCCTAAGAAGCTCAATGGAACACCCAGTGGGAAAGCTCAGGACCCATACTAAAGGAAAAACTCTGGAGCAGATTTAACAATAAGTGCTATTCTTGTTATCACTCATTACGAATGATAAATGGTACTCCAGCCAGTCAGCTCCTTTCTGTCATTATTCAAACATATGACAGGAGCTGATTGGTTGGAGCACCATTTGTCTTTTGTAACAATTGATCACTTGCTGAGATCATCGAGCAGACTACAATGCCAGGTGGATAGAGGAAAACGGGGGAGACAAAGTGAAAAGAGGAGAGATAGAAATAAAGGGGTCCGGTTCAGGTGAGCGGCAGTCAGGAGACCTCCGATCACCATACCTACGCTGGGATCACGGCTGTTAGATGGCCGATGAGGGGGGCGAGTGCAATAAAAATCCTTGCGGGTTCACTGCGCTCGCCACTAGAGATGTGCACTTGAAATTTTTCGGGTTTTGTGTTTTGGTTTTGGGTTCGGTTCCGCGGCCGTGTTTTGGGTTCGACCGCGTTTTGGCAAAACCTCACCGAATTTTTTTTCTCGGATTCGGGTGTGTTTTGGATTCGGGTGTTTTTTTCAAAAAACCCTAAAAAACAGCTTAAATCATAGAATTTGGGGGTCATTTTGATCCCACAGTATTATTAACCTCAAAAACCATAATTTCCACTCATTTTCAGTCTATTCTGAATACCTCACACCTCACAATATTATTTTTAGTCCTAAAATTTGCACCTAGGTCGCTGGATGACTAAGCTAAGCGACCCTAGTGGCCGACACAAACACCGTGCCCATCTAGGAGTGGCACTGCAGTGTCACGCAGGATGGCCCTTCCAAAAAACACTCCCCAAACAGCACATGACGCAAAGAAAAAAAGAGGCGCAATGAGGTAGCTGTGTGAGTAAGATAAGCGACCCTAGTGGCCGACACAAACACCGTGCCCATCTAGGAGTGGCACTGCAGTGTCACGCAGGATGGCCCTTCCAAAAAACACTCCCCAAACAGCACATGACGCAAAGAAAAAAAGAGGCGCAATGAGGTAGCTGTGTGAGTAAGATAAGCGACCCTAGTGGCCGACACAAACACCGGGCCCATCTAGGAGTGGCACTGCAGTGTCACGCAGGATGGCCCTTCCAAAAAACCCTCCCCAAACAGCACATGACGCAAAGAAAAAAAGAGGCGCAATGAGGTAGCTGTGTGAGTAAGATAAGCGACCCTAGTGGCCGACACAAACACCGGGCCCATCTAGGAGTGGCACTGCAGTGTCACGCAGGATGGCCCTTCCAAAAAACCCTCCCCAAACAGCACATGACGCAAAGAAAAAAAGAGGCGCAATGAGGTAGCTGTGTGAGTAAGATAAGCGACCCTAGTGGCCGACACAAACACCGGGCCCATCTAGGAGTGGCACTGCAGTGTCACGCAGGATGGCCCTTCCAAAAAACCCTCCCCAAACAGCACATGACGCAAAGAAAAAAAGAGGCGCAATGAGGTAGCTGTGTGAGTAAGATAAGCGACCCTAGTGGCCGACAAAAACACCGGGCCCATCTAGGAGTGGCACTGCAGTGTCACGCAGGATGGCCCTTCCAAAAAACCCTCCTTAAACAGCACATGACGCAAAGAAAAAAAGAGGCGCAATGAGGTAGCTGTGTGAGTAAGATAAGCGACCCTAGTGGCCGACACAAACACCGGGCCCATCTAGGAGTGGCACTGCAGTGTCACGCAGGATGGCCCTTCCAAAAAACCCTCCCCAAACAGCACATGACGTAAAGAAAAAAAGAGGCGCAATGAGGTAGCTGTGTGAGTAAGATAAGCGACCCTAGTGGCCGACACAAACACCGGGCCCATCTAGGAGTGGCACTGCAGTGTCACGCAGGATGGCCCTTCCAAAAAACCCTCCCCAAACAGCACATGACGCAAAGAAAAAAAGAGGCGCAATGAGGTAGCTGTGTGAGTAAGATAAGCGACCCTAGTGGCCGACACAAACACCGGGCCCATCTAGGAGTGGCACTGCAGTGTCACGCAGGATGGCCCTTCCAAAAAACCCTCCCCAAACAGCACATGACGCAAAGAAAAAAAGAGGCGCAATGAGGTAGCTGTGTGAGTAAGATAAGCGACCCTAGTGGCCGACAAAAACACCGGGCCCATCTAGGAGTGGCACTGCAGTGTCACGCAGGATGGCCCTTCCAAAAAACCCTCCTTAAACAGCACATGACGCAAAGAAAAAAAGAGGCGCAATGAGGTAGCTGTGTGAGTAAGATAAGCGACCCTAGTGGCCGACACAAACACCGGGCCCATCTAGGAGTGGCACTGCAGTGTCACGCAGGATGGCCCTGCCAAAAAACCCTCCCCAAACAGCACATGACGCAAAGAAAAAAAGAGGCGCAATGAGGTAGCTGTGTGAGTAAGATAAGCGACCCTAGTGGCCGACACAAACACCGGGCCCATCTAGGAGTGGCACTGCAGTGTCACGCAGGATGGCCCTTCCAAAAAACCCTCCCCAAACAGCACATGACGCAAAGAAAAAAAGAGGCGCAATGAGGTAGCTGTGTGAGTAAGATAAGCGACCCTTGTGGCCGACACAAACACCGGGCCCATCTAGGAGTGGCACTGCAGTGTCACGCAGGATGGCCCTTCCAAAAAACCCTCCCCAAACAGCACATGACGCAAAGAAAAAAAGAGGCGCAATGAGGTAGCTGTGTGAGTAAGATAAGCGACCCTAGTGGCCGACAAAAACACCGGGCCCATCTAGGAGTGGCACTGCAGTGTCACGCAGGATGGCCCTTCCAAAAAACCCTCCTTAAACAGCACATGACGCAAAGAAAAAAAGAGGCGCAATGAGGTAGCTGTGTGAGTAAGATAAGCGACCCTAGTGGCCGACACAAACACCGGGCCCATCTAGGAGTGGCACTGCAGTGTCACGCAGGATGGCCCTTCCAAAAAACCCTCCCCAAACAGCACATGACGCAAAGAAAAAAAGAGGCGCAATGAGGTAGCTGTGTGAGTAAGATAAGCGACCCTAGTGGCCGACACAAACACCGGGCCCATCTAGGAGTGGCACTGCAGTGTCACGCAGGATGGCCCTTCCAAAAAACCCTCCCCAAACAGCACATGACGCAAAGAAAAAAAGAGGCGCAATGAGGTAGCTGTGTGAGTAAGATAAGCGACCCTAGTGGCCGACAAAAACACCGGGCCCATCTAGGAGTGGCACTGCAGTGTCACGCAGGATGGCCCTTCCAAAAAACCCTCCTTAAACAGCACATGACGCAAAGAAAAAAAGAGGCGCAATGAGGTAGCTGTGTGAGTAAGATAAGCGACCCTAGTGGCCGACACAAACACCGGGCCCATCTAGGAGTGGCACTGCAGTGTCACGCAGGATGGCCCTTCCAAAAAACCCTCCCCAAACAGCACATGACGCAAAGAAAAAAAGAGGCGCAATGAGGTAGCTGTGTGAGTAAGATAAGCGACCCTAGTGGCCGACACAAACACCGGGCCCATCTAGGAGTGGCACTGCAGTGTCACGCAGGATGGCCCTTCCAAAAAACCCTCCCCAAACAGCACATGACGCAAAGAAAAAAAGAGGCGCAATGAGGTAGCTGTGTGAGTAAGATAAGCGACCCTAGTGGCCGACACAAACACCGGGCCCATCTAGGAGTGGCACTGCAGTGTCACGCAGGATGGCCCTTCCAAAAAACCCTCCCCAAACAGCACATGACGCAAAGAAAAAAAGAGGCGCAATGAGGTAGCTGTGTGAGTAAGATAAGCGACCCTAGTGGCCGACACAAACACCGGGCCCATCTAGGAGTGGCACTGCAGTGTCACGCAGGATGGCCCTTCCAAAAAACCCTCCCCAAACAGCACATGACGCAAAGAAAAAAAGAGGCGCAATGAGGTAGCTGTGTGAGTAAGATAAGCGACCCTAGTGGCCGACACAAACACCGGGCCCATCTAGGAGTGGCACTGCAGTGTCACGCAGGATGGCCCTTCCAAAAAACATTCCACAAACAGCACATGACGCAAAGAAAAATTAAAGAAAAAAGAGGTGCAAGATGGAATTGTCCTTGGGCCCTCCCACCCACCCTTATGTTGTATAAACAGGACATGCACACTTTAACCAACCCATCATTTCAGTGACAGGGTCTGCCACACGACTGTGACTGAAATGACGGGTTGGTTTGGACCCCCACCAAAAAAGAAGCAATTAATCTCTCCTTGCACAAACTGGCTCTACAGAGGCAAGATGTCCACCTCATCATCATTCTCCGATATATCACCGTGTACATCCCCCTCCTCACAGATTATCAATTCGTCCCCACTGGAATCCACCATCTCAGCTCCCTGTGTACTTTGTGGAGGCAATTGCTGCTGGTCAATGTCTCCACGGAGGAATTGATTATAATTCATTTTAATGAACATCATCTTCTCCACATTTTCTGGATGTAACCTCGTACGCCGATTGCTGACAAGGTGAGCGGCGGCACTAAACACTCTTTCGGAGTACACACTTGTGGGAGGGCAACTTAGGTAGAATAAAGCCAGTTTGTGCAAGGGCCTCCAAATTGCCTCTTTTTCCTGCCAGTATAAGTACGGACTGTGTGACGTGCCTACTTGGATGCGGTCACTCATATAATCCTCCACCATTCTTTCAATGGTGAGAGAATCATATGCAGTGACAGTAGACGACATGTCCGTAATCGTTGTCAGGTCCTTCAGTCCGGACCAGATGTCAGCATCAGCAGTCGCTCCAGACTGCCCTGCATCACCGCCAGCGGGTGGGCTCGGAATTCTGAGCCTTTTCCTCGCACCCCCAGTTGCGGGAGAATGTGAAGGAGGAGATATTGACAGGTCGCGTTCCGCTTGACTTGACAATTTTCTCACCAGCAGGTCTTTCAACCCCAGCAGACTTGTGTCTGCCGGAAAGAGAGATCCAAGGTAGGCTTTAAATCTAGGATCGAGCACGGTGGCCAAAATGTAGTGCTCTGATTTCAACAGATTGACCACCCGTGAATCCTTGTTAAGCGAATTAAGGGCTCCATCCACAAGTCCCACATGCCTAGCGGAATCGCTCCGTGTTAGCTCCTCCTTCAATGTCTCCAGCTTCTTCTGCAAAAGCCTGATGAGGGGAATGACCTGACTCAGGCTGGCAGTGTCTGAAATGACTTCACGTGTGGCAAGTTCAAAGGGCATCAGAACCTTGCACAACGTTGAAATCATTCTCCACTGCGCTTGAGACAGGTGCATTCCACCTCCTATATCGTGCTCAATTGTATAGGCTTGAATGGCCTTTTGCTGCTCCTCCAACCTCTGAAGCATATAGAGGGTTGAATTCCACCTCGTTACCACTTCTTGCTTCAGATGATGGCAGGGCAGGTTCAGTAGTTTTTGGTGGTGCTCCAGTCTTCTGTACGTGGTGCCTGTACGCCGAAAGTGTCCCGCATTTCTTCTGGCCACCGACAGCATCTCTTGCACGCCCCTGTCGTTTTTAAAAAAATTCTGCACCACCAAATTCAAGGTATGTGCAAAACATTGGACGTGCTGGAATTTGCCCAGATTTAATGCACACACAATATTGCTGGCGTTGTCCGATGCCACAAATCCACAGGAGAGTCCAATTGGGGTAAGCCATTCCGCGATGATCTTCCTCAGTTGCCGTAAGAGGTTTTCAGCTGTGTGCGTATTCTGGAAAGCGGTGATACAAAGCGTAGCCTGCCTAGGAAAGAGTTGGCGTTTGCGAGATGCTGCTACTGGTGCCGCCGCTGCTGTTCTTGCGGCGGGAGTCCATACATCTACCCAGTGGGCTGTCACAGTCATATAGTCCTGACGCTGCCCTGCTCCACTTGTCCACATGTCCGTGGTTAAGTGGACATTGGGTACAGCTGCATTTTTTAGGACACTGGTGAGTCTTTTTCTGAGGTCTGTGTACATTTTCGGTATCGCCTGCCTAGAGAAGTGGAACCTAGATGGTATTTGGTAACGGGGGCACACTACCTCAAGAAATTGTGTAGTTCCCTGTGAACTAACGGCGGATACCGGACGCACGTCTAACACCAACATAGTTGTCAAGGCCTCAGTTATCCGCTTTGCAGCAGGATGACTGCTGTGATATTTCATCTTCCTCGCAAAGGACTGTTGGACAGTCAATTGCTTACTGGAAGTAGTACAAGTGGTCTTCCGACTTCCCCTCTGGGATGACCATCGACTCCCAGCAGCAACAACAGCAGCTCCAGCAGCAGTAGGCATTACACGCAAGGATGCATCGGAGGAATCCCAGGCAGGAGAGGAATCGTCAGAATTGCCAGTGACATGGCCTGCAGGACTATTGGCATTCCTGGGGAAGGAGGAAATTGACACTGAGGGAGTTGGTGGGGTGGTTTGCGTGAGCTTGGTTACAAGAGGAAGGGATTTACTGGTCAGTGGACTGCTTCCGCTGTCACCCAAAGTTTTTGAACTTGTCACTGACTTATTATGAATGCGCTGCAGGTGACGTATAAGGGAGGATGTTCCGAGGTGGTTAACATCCTTACCCCTACTTATTACAGCTTGACAAAGGCAACACACGGCTTGACACCTGTTGTCCGCTTTTCTGTTGAAATACCTCCACACTGAAGATCTGATTTTTTTGGTATTTTCACCAGGCATGTCAACGGCCGTTTTCCTCCCACGGACAACAGGTGTCTCCCCGGGTGCCTGACTTAAACAAACCACCTCACCATCAGAATCCTCCTGGTCAATTTCCTCCCCAGCGCCAGCAACACCCATATCCTCCTCATCCTGGTGTACTTCAACACTGACATCTTCAATCTGACTATCAGGAACTGGACTGCGGGTGCTCCTTCCAGCACTTGCAGGGGGCGTGCAAATGGTGGAAGGCGCATGCTCTTCATGTCCAGTGTTGGGAAGGTCAGGCATCGCAACCGACAAAATTGGACTCTCCTTGTGGATTTGGGATTTCGAAGAACGCACAGTTCTTTGCGGTGCTTTTGCCAGCTTGAGTCTTTTCAGTTTTCTAGCGAGAGGCTGAGTGCTTCCATCCTCATGTGAAGCTGAACCACTAGCCATGAACATAGGCCAGGGCCTCAGCCGTTCCTTGCCACTCCGTGTGGTAAATGGCATATTGGCAAGTTTACGCTTCTCCTCCGACAATTTTATTTTAGGTTTTGGAGTCCTTTTTTTTACTGATATTTGGTGTTTTGGATTTGACATGCTCTGTACTATGACATTGGGCATCGGCCTTGGCAGACGACGTTGCTGGCATTTCATCGTCTCGGCCATGACTAGTGGCAGCAGCTTCAGCACGAGGTGGAAGTGGATCTTGATCTTTCCCTAATTTTGGAACCTCAACATTTTTGTTCTCCATATTTTAATAGGCACAACTAAAAGGCACCTCAGGTAAACAATGGAGATGGATGGATACTAGTATACTTATGGATGGACTGCCGAGTGCCGACACAGAGGTAGCTACAGCCGTGGACTACCGTACTGTGTCTGCTGCTAATATAGACTGGATGATTGATAATGAGATGAAATCAATATATATATGTATGTATATATAATATCACTAGTACTGCAGCCGGACAGGTAGATAATATATTTATTAGGTAATGATGACTGATGACGGACCTGCTGGACACTGTCAGCTCAGCAGCACCGCAGACTGCTACAGTAAGCTACTATACTCTATAGTAGTATGTACAAAGAAGAAAGAAAAAAAAAAAACCACGGGTAGGTGGTATACAATTATGGATGGACTGCCGAGTGCCGACACAGAGGTAGCTACAGCCGTGGACTAACGTACTGTGTCTGCTGCTAATATAGACTGGATGATTGATAATGAGATGAAATCAATATATATATGTATGTATATATAATATCACTAGTACTGCAGCAGGACAGGTAGATAATATATTTATTAGGTAATGATGACTGATGACGGACCTGCTGGACACTGTCAGCTCAGCAGCACCGCAGACTGCTACAGTAAGCTACTATACTCTATAGTAGTATGTACAAAGAAGAAAGAAAAAAAAAAAACCACGGGTAGGTGGTATACAATTATGGATGGACTGCCGAGTGCCGACACAGAGGTAGCTACAGCCGTGGACTAACGTACTGTGTCTGCTGCTAATATAGACTGGATGATTGATAATGAGATGAAATCAATATATATATGTCTGTATATATAATATCACTAGTACTGCAGCCGGACAGGTAGATAATATATTTATTAGGTAATGATGACTGATGACGGACCTGCTGGACACTGTCAGCTCAGCAGCACCGCAGACTGCTACAGTAAGCTACTATACTATAGTAGTATGTACAAAGAAGAAAGAAAAAAAAAAAACACGGGTAGGTGGTATACAATTATGGATGGACTGCCGAGTGCCGACACAGAGGTAGCTACAGCCGTGGACTAACGTACTGTGTCTGCTGCTAATATAGACTGGATGATTGATAATGAGATGAAATCAATATATATATGTATGTATATATAATATCACTAGTACTGCAGCCGGACAGGTAGATAATATATTTATTAGGTAATGATGACTGATGACGGACCTGCTGGACACTGTCAGCTCAGCAGCACCGCAGACTGCTACAGTAAGCTACTATACTCTATAGTAGTATGTACAAAGAAGAAAGAAAAAAAAAACCACGGGTAGGTGGTATACAATTATGGATGGACTGCCGAGTGCCGACACAGAGGTAGCTACAGCCGTGGACTAACGTACTGTGTCTGCTGCTAATATAGAGTCTAGACTGGATGATAAATTATTGATAATGAGATGAAATCAATATAATATCACTAGTACTGCAGCCGGACAGGTACTATATATATTTATTATGTAATGACTGATGACGGACCTGCTGGACACTGTCAGGTCAGCACAGCACCGCAGACTGCTACAGTAAGCTACTATAGTAGTATGTATAAAGAAGAATGAAAAAAAAAAAAAACACGGGTAGGTGGTATACAATATTATATATATATATATATATATATATATATTATATACAATTATATATATATATATATATATATATATTAAACTGGTGGTGATTGATTATTAAACTGGTGGTCACTTCAGGTCACGTTGCAACTTGCAACTAGTACTCCGAGGCCTAAGCAGACAATCACAAAATATATTATTATACTGGTGGTCAGTGTGGTCACACAACAATGGCAGTGTGGCACTGACTCTGGCAGCAAAAGTGTGCACTGTACGTTATATGTACTCCTGAGTCCTGCTCTCAGACTCTAACTGCTCCCCACTGACAGTGTCTCCCCCACAAGTCAGATAATACACTTACAGTCACACTATCTATTATCTAATCTATAAATATCACTTCAGCAAGTAGTATAGTAGTATACAGTATAGTAGTACTCCTCCTAATAATGCTCCCCAAAATACTGTGTCTCTCTCTTCTCTAAACGGAGAGGACGCCAGCCACGTCCTCTCCCTATGACTCTCAATGCACGTGTGAAAATGGCGGCGACGCGCGGCTCCTTATATAGAATCCGAGTCTCGCGATAGAATCCGAGCCTCGCGAGAATCTGACAGCGTGATGATGACGTTCGGGCGCGCTCGGGTTAGCCGAGCAAGGCGGGAAGATCCGAGCCTGCTCGGACCCGTGTAAAAAACCTGAAGTTCGGGCGGGTTCGGATTCAGAGGAACCGAACCCGCTCATCTCTACTCGCCACGCAGCGGGCTCAGTGGCTTATTGGACTCACCACAGGTTATATTCCCACTCTATGGATGTCAACACGAGTGGGAATAGTCCCTGTTGTTCGGCATACCGACTGGCGGGCTATTCAGGCTTCGAGATCCTGGTGTCGGTATTGTGACTGGCAGTCTCCTGACTGCCAGTCACAAAAACGCATTCCAAATAAAGGACAGACTGAGAGAGAGCTAGAGAAAAAAAGAGGGCGAGAGGAAAGAGGGAGAGATAGAAAAGAAGGATAGCAAATAAAGGGAGAGAGAAAAAGAGGAGATAATTAAAAAGGTAAAAGAAAAAAAGAAGGGGAGAAAATGAGACAAAGACATGGGAACAAAGACAGAGAAAGAGAGGCTAAAGAAAGGGGAAATAAAGGATAGTAAAAGAAGGGGGAAGAGGGGTAGAGAAATGGGGGAAAGTGGAGAGATGCAGAGAAAGAGGGGTGGGGGGGAGGAAACAGGAACAATACATATAGATGGCACTCGGAGGATTCTTCAAGTTGACATAGTGTATATGGACCTTATGTGCCTGTGGGCTCCTGGATGTCTGCACCGCCGGTAATCTGGCAATTCCTGTAGCACTGTTACATGCTCAGATTTTACTGTTATATAATATACAACATTGTTTTTTTATGATACCAGTGGCAAATGTGTTTATTTTTCTACATTGTCTCTTAGAATACTTTTTAATAGCATAATTATATTATATAAATGTACATTTGATATCACAGTCTTTCAACACAAGTGAGCTTCTTCGCCGTTGTGGGAGCTTTTTCTTCCAGTATGTAACTCCCAGTCTATGGGTTTCCCACTTGTCTCTATTCTCCTTCCCACATCATGACATGGCACCTGTCACATGAACTACAATCCACACTAATGTACTGTAATTGCATGAGAACACAGGTCAGAGATCAGCACAGTCATCTCGGACAATACTTTGTGGTAGAATGAACAATGGTTTCCCTTCCCCACCCACTTCAAAGTTAGAGACACACAGATAATAAGGAAATAAAGAATGATAACAAAAGGTTCTCTTAAATGTCAAGTGAAACATCATAAATGATCTGTTCTCATGTCAGCAGCATCCAATCTCCAAGAAACGCATAGACCAGTTTCAGCATCATTCTAAGACTTTGCACAACTAAACCCATTAAATCATTTCTGCTTCGATTGTATTCCTTGCAACAATATTTTGCAATGAATGGGACCTAAGTGCCCAAGCTTTAATATTCAGCTATGGCAAATCACTTAGGTGATCACTCAGGAGCATGCGGACATTCTCTAATGGAATGACAGGAAATAAAGCATGGCACTTGCTGACACGATCACTTTGTGAAGAGAAAGTACTGCACGTACAATTCTGTGTCAGGTCAAAATCAATATCCAGGTCCCACATGTGTAACATACGGCTGATGTGTATCACGGAACCGTTAGGAGCTGAATATAAATATGATTGATGGGTCAGCCAGTGGCGTATGAAATATCCATAGTGCATTCTAAATTGTTTGTTAGACCTATTTCATCTGCTGTACCAGCTACCCACATTCATTTCTTGTCATTTATGCCATAGAGACAGAATTATATGAAGCATTATGCATATTTTGTTGGTTAATTATATGTAGAGCTGTTACAGAAAGATACGCTGCCAAAGTTAATTCTAGATAACATAGCAGCTTAAAGATAAATAGTAATAAAACAATAATAATATTACAAGGTATAAACTATAACTATTTATCAAATGTATTATTCTTCAGTTCCTGTGAAATATATAATTATCAAAGCATTACTGTCTCTTGATTCAGAGATGTACATTAATGCATTTACAGCTGTGGGCCTAATTCAGACCTGATATCAGCAGCAAAATTATTCTTTTATGGGCAAAACCATGGGGGTCATTCCGACCCATTCGCACGCAGCGGTTCTTTGCTGCGATGTGAATGGGTTAGAAATGCGTATGCGCGGCGGATGCATTGCGCACGCACGTCGTTGCCTGGTGACGATCGTTGCCGGGCAACGCCGCCGCCAGCGAGAAATGTGATGGCAGCGGCGATCGCAAGAAGACGGACAGGTGGGAGGCGTTCCGGGGCGGATACTCACCGTTTTCTAGGAGTGGTGAGTCCACTGCAGGCGTGTCGAGGCATTTTGAGCACGGTTGTCTTGTCGAAGTCAGAAAATATTACAAAACACACATTACATACAAACACCACATAGGTGGCCTCCGTGTGCGTGCGTGTTCGGCTGTGCATGCACATATTCGCAAATTGTGTATGGTCGCTCCCGCGGTCCTGCGCGGTTTGAGCGTGGTATGAGTAATTACAGTGGAGTTTGTACTCTCATGGAAAAGCCACAAAGACATATCATAAATCTAATATATATATTGTATAAATCCCACACTGTCTGCTTTTTCTTCTAAATAGCATGAAGATCAGTCACACATAAATTAAAACTCCCAGAGACTAAAATACAATGGCCTTATTTACACTAAGCTTTGAAATTCTATGAAGAAGGCCAACACCTTTGTTTACTAGGATAGCCGAGTTTCTATTTTAAACAATGAGTACTGGATTGTCATTGTCTCACCTGAAGGCAAAAACAAACGAAGAGACAATACCCAGGAACCGACGCTGTTAGAAAATCAATTAACAATAGCTAACCAAAACACAAAACCAGACAGTTAGAAATCTAAGATATTAACATTCATAGTCAAAACTCATGGAGATGTATGTGTTTATATATATATATATATATATATATATATATAATTCCTAACAAATTGTAATAGCAGGAGTATGTGTGTATGTGTGTATGTCTATATATATATATATATATATATATATATGTGAGTATATGGATATATGTGGATATATGTACATCTTGAGGATTGAAATAGATAATCATATCATGTGTGGGATCATATTGTTCAGAGTCACGTAAACGTTAATCTGGTGGGAATAAGAACATTATTATATATTACCTCATTAAGTTATTAATAATACCAGATTTATGTATGATTAATGTGATGGGTTTAACTGGTCATGGGGCGGGAACTCAGAAGCAAACAACAGAAACCACATCTCAAGTCCTAGCCATCGCTCACTTCTTGAGCTGACCAATGGTCCCCGGTGCACAGGATATGTCCCACCCCCGAACCAATGGAAGAAGAGCACACAGTGTCTATTGTATTATGTTTTGATCTACTGTATAAAAAGCCTGCTGCAGCCTGGCCTGACAAGAAGACTCTGAACGCTATCTACCTGATGAGCGGAGGACTGGTCCAGGTTGCGCAAGAGAATATTCTCACGTATGTACATTGACTGTAGCCATTTAACTCTGTTGTATTTTGTAGTGTATAAATTGTATTGTTATCCCCTTCCAGGTATATACGTTGAGGTTTCGGAGCCCAGTGTTTAACTACAAATCGGTGTTGTGTCCTCTTTTCCCTGCTAGGGTTTAAAGCGTATTACATACCCTAACTGTATAAGGTTTAAGAGTGTATTGATAAGGTGTGTACGCACTGCGGGTACTTTATACCGTCAGCGCTGCTTAAAGGTTTAAGGTGTAACATCATTGCAGTGCTTTGCTGCATAAGGTTTAGAGTGTAATATTATCATTGCATTGCATTACGAATAAGGTTTAAAGTTTATCAAAAGTGTGTGCGCGCGCTGTGTGTACTTTGTACCCCCAGCGCGGCATCTGTACGCTAAGTCCGTACAAGGTACGGGACTTTATATGCAAATAGCGTACAAAGTGTGTAGCGTGTGTATTAAGTCTAGCGGCCGCAGTGGCTCCATGCTAAAAGTGTATTTAGAGGTATAGCTTTATGTTTTAAGATAATATCGACATTATCAATTGGGGACATCGTCCGGTTTTTCCTCATACCCGCAGCCTAGCAGGTTAAAGCAGACTTTATCTATCAGCAAAGGGCGGACAGGCATCCCATGCAAGCCTTCTCCTGGTTGGTGGATACACTGGTAAACCCTATCTCATTGCTGATAAGATGGCATCTGCTCTGTATGGTTTGTAGGGATGCTGGTGGGATCCGTAAGGTAAATACGCAAAGCTATTTTAAAAGTCTGTGAATTTCTGTTTGGCGCCAAATGCGCACACAACACAAGCATACACCTGTACTTTGTATACCTGCTCGCATTGTTGCCATAAGTATTGATTATTAGATTTATTTTGACCTGTACTGAGAAATTTGTTGCTATTTAGTTAAGACATAGACTAGATATTAAGGAAGTAAACGTAAAACACAAATACAGTCTGGCCTAGTTAAACAGGTTTATACAGAAAGATACTATGTTGTGTTAAGTAAACGATTATAGGTAATATCGCTTACATTTATAGAAGTGTGGGATTTGTGCTACTGCGGACTTACGGTCTTTGTACACGTGTCTCGGACAAAGTACGGGACTGCGTACGCAACGTAAAGACATACGCACGGTCGCGTGTTTACACAACGTGCGTAAGCATATGGCCGCTAAGTACAAATTACACAATAGCATTGTTTAAGTTTAGGCGCGGGATGGTAGCCACGCGACAATAGCACAAATTGCTCAGTGTCCAAGATTTAGTTTAGATAAAACCTTTTTTACTGTATTACCTCTGGTACTAAGGCTGTTTATCTGAATGAAAGTTAATTTTCTGTACAGAAAAACCAAAGTGTATTTGAGTGAACGAGCGTGAGTGTGCAAACATAATAAAGGTTTTGTGGACCCAGGGAATTCGGGATCCCGTAGAGGTGGTACACCAGGTGAGTGGAGACTTGGTGGCGTGAGAATTAGCTGGCTCACGTTAAATATAAATTGAAGTACAAAGGAGCAAGGTAGCAGATACCGCAGGCCAGAAGGTCAGCGAAGGTTTAGAGTACCGCAGACCAAAGGTCAGCGAGGTTTTTGTTTAGAGTACCGCAGCCCAGGGGGTTAGCGAAGATACCCATATAGGCTTTTGATTGATACGCTCCGGCTGAGGTTTTGCAGCCTGAAAAATCGATTCCATTGGTCGTACGGCGGATAAGTAACAGTTACCTATACGCTGTGCGATTGGACCGCGCATTCGTGGGTGCAATACTTAGCAACGTGATACCCTTTTTACGAGCTTTGCGTAAAATCGCGGGATCATTAGCGCTGGATATAGTATACGCAAGCGTGATTTGTGTATAATAAAGGTTAAGGGAGTTTCGCTGGTCACTCAGGAAATCTCCAACAACCAATATTTACTGGAAAGGGTAAGTCACTCCCATATACTTCCAGTAAATAGAGGTTACATAGGGGCCCTAGGTTGGGTACGTACCTTCGCTAACGACAGTGTTTGGTAGTATTGGCCAACGTGGGCGGTGAGTGGGTGAAAGCACTCGGAGAACTTTCACCGTTGCCTAAGGTAGGCAGTTTTGAACCAGAGGTATTGCAGAATTTAAGGGTTAGGATATGTCTGATAAAGTCCCGAAAGCAAAGGGTCAGACACACAAACTGTTTAAATTTATGGCAACAAGAGGGCGATATGCAAGGGAAATTAACATATGCAACAGGTTCCAAACCTAGCGGGGATGAGAACACAAACACACCATTGTCGACACAGGTTGAAAGGGAACAGAAGACAGTAATATGAAAGAGCAATGTATTAACCCTAACTTTTGCAAAATGTATCCTGTTTTGAAGTCTCTCCAAGGTTTTAGGTCACAGGGAGATGAAGGATTCAGCCAAATCGCAGCTCTACTCCAAGCAGTCATGTTGCAGGAAACTCAGATGGGACCTGTCCAACCAGGTAGAGCAGTAACAGTATTCCCCAATGAAAGAACTGGTGAGGTCACAGCTACCGGTAAGTATGAGACAGTTCATTGCACAGAAACAACAACACCACACAGTAAACAGATTAGGAACGGAATGGTAGGATTACACCCTGTGTTGGAAATGGTAACTCCCAATGGAAAAACCGATAGACAGGAAGTAGTCCTCACCAGGGATAATGCAATGTATCGCCCGTGGCCCAGAGATGAGCTGCGATCAATCATTTCCGAATTCCCCGACCCTCGGAAGCATTTAGCCAGATGTCAGAAATTTATCAGAGATCTGGGTAATGTGTATGAACCGACAAACCAACATTGGCGGACATTTTTGAAAGCATGCCTACCCCCTAATATTGACACCCAAAAATTTACAACTGATTGTAGGCTAGAGTCGGATAGTCCTATGGCTGACAGAAACAATCAGGAAAATATAGAACGAATTAATAGGCAACTAGAGTTGTGTTTCCCCACTGAGTGGAGAAGAATTTTCTCCATAAAACAGAGGGAAAATGAAATGACATCTGAATATTTCCACCGAGCACTGCAGAAAATGGATAGATACATGGGGGTATTAGATGCAGGGAACAATGAAAATTACAGAGAGGTGGCTGTGTCTGAGCTAATGGACGGACTCGATCAGACAGTGAGGGACATAGTACAAACATCTTTGCCTAATTGGAGAGGGGTCACAGTAGCTTGCCTTAGAGAGTGCGCAATTGTACACCACAAAAATATTGTTAGGCGTAGAAAACAACAAGAGGAAAGGCTGAGGATTGAAAGTATACAGGCTCATACACCAAAGTCTCATCAGCCCAAACCCCAAAACCCTAGTAGTAACAAAAGACCGAGAATATGTTATCTATGTAAAAGGGAAGGGCATTATGCCAGCAATTGTAACAGCACACGAAAATTCAGACCCCCTAGACAAGAAAACAAGCCACGTTATTAAACACATAGACGGGATCAAGGGACATATAGTAAGGAATCACGATACAGTATAGAAAAACACAGATTCGGTTAATGGGAAGAACAGAATAAATGCAACTTCACCCTTTTGACAGAAGTTACGGAGATTAGGAGGAGGCTTCTAAACTTCTGCTTCTCTCTCTCTAGCAGAAGTGACCTCTAAGTAATTTAACAGGAGTTTTGTTAGAGATGGTATACATATAGAGTGCTCCCACCCAGGAAGCACAAAATATGTTAAAATACCCACGAAGACTAATATTGCATTCCACTGTTTTAGATGCATATCCATCACAGGTAGAGAAAATTATCTCAAGGATACCGGGTTCCCTATGAACTTAGAATGGACAAGACACTGGATTGATGGCTGGGATAGTCCCAGTAGAGATATAACACACATAATTTTTTTTTAAGGGGAACAGACCGATTAGGGAATCATTCCCCGTAGTGCCCAATCCAGATGTCAAACTTTGTAAAATCTTCTTTGCCTTTACAAACTTACCTATTACTAAACTCTGTGATTTGTCATCAAAGTTTCCTCTTCATCCTCTTACGTTCACTGACAGGATTACAGTTCAAACGTCACATGCCTACTCGGTCTGTCAGAGCTCTGCCTAAATCCAGTATATCTCACTAGCATAGGGACACCAGTATCAGTGTGCCTGGTCATGCACAAAGGGTGGAGAATGGGAATACTGGTGAAGATAGACTGTGCATAGATACCGATATGCATGATGGTGTGACAGCCTGATGGTGAACGCAAATCTGACAAATTTTCTTTTTATTATTTTCCCTCTCTTCTCACTTCCCAAAGATCACACAACTGATAATACACAACAGTTAAACAGATTTATGTTTCCTACAGAAAGGTCGCTGACCCGGAGAGAACATCGTATCACTGGAGTGTCTGTTCCAGGAAGGCTGAGAGGCAGTACTGTTGAGACGGCACCTGAGGCGGAGGACAACAAGACCAAGAGGTGGTTGTCGCACCAGTTTTTCTTTTTTTATTATTATTTTCTCCATCTCCCACTACCCCCCTTCCCTCCTTCCCTTTTCCTCCCCCTTCTTGTTTCCTTTCTCTTCCCTTAACAAGATGGACTTACCCCAAGAGACTGCGTTCCGGGTTTTCCTGTTAACCCTGTTGTTGACCAGAACAGTCTGTTTCGGTGAGAGAACCAGAGAGGTCGAGAAAGGATCTGGAATGGGTTCTGATGGCGAGGACGGATTTGTAGAATTCCAAGAGCAACACATCACTCGAGCAAAGGCGAGTATCAGAGAACGATCTGGTAGTCAGGGAACTAGGAGGCACTGTGAAGGGTTATTGGCTGAGGAGAATTGCATTTGTAAGAATTGTGAGAACATAGTTGAGGATGGGTGCATCCAGAGATGTCAGTCCAGCCTTAATATCAACATGGACCGTCATCCATTGAGTGATTACCACTCACTAGTGGGTAAGGTCTTAAACCAGACAGAATGCTGGGTGTGTTCACAAGTACCTCAAGGATAGAGCAAGTCAGGATTAGTACCGTGCCCTTTAGCAATAGATGAGGTACCCGAATTACGGGGTGGGAGACCGGTGGACAAGAAATTTAATATTTCTAGGCCCCCTAGTTTGAAGCTCCACCAGTACCATGTAGATAGATCCTTAGTGTGTTTCAACATTTCCAATTACCGAAAACCAGGAAATTGGGAGGTGACATGGAATAATCAAACCATGGCATTTTCGCACAGAGTTGATAGGATACCCGTAGACTCTGAACTTGTACGCCAAATAGCCAACAGTGGAAGGTATTTTTGGTATAGGTATACTCAAGGAAGCAAGACCAGGTGGGTTGGAGAAGTATCACCAGGGTACTGTGCACATATCATCCAGCCTGATACTTGTACTGAACAGATGAGAGAACTAGGGATTGGGTTTTTCACTTGGAAAGTTTGTAATATGGTAATGTCATATTCTGTCCCATATGTTCTCCCCGATGATGCTTATTTCATATGTGGGAGGAAGGCGTATAAGTGGCTTGCCCCAAACTCAGAGGGATTGTGTTATGTTGGAAGAGTGTTGTCAGAGGTCATGACCATAACCCATGATAAGATGAAAGACGTTCACCGCAGTGCTCAGGCTCCTTATACTCATACTCATTATGAACACATCGTTAAGAGACACCTCATAGATAGGACAGAGCACGTAGCCTCGGATTTGATCCACGAATCCACCGGGATTCAATTCCTTCTCGCATTAGACATCACCCGTACTGCCAGAGGAATTATAAATTATAGGTACATCCATGCGCTAGCGAACTTGATAGATAATATCACTGAGATGTATGACGACACCTTCAGGTATACGGGTAGGGAGTTGCAAGCTTACAAAACGGAACTGATCCAGCACAGGATGGTCCTTAATTATATCACAGCCGTGACGGGTGGGTACTGTATCACTGTGGCAACTCAATATGGTGTGAAGTGCTGCACGTATATTTAAAACAGCACTGATGACCCAACCGAGATCATCGATCAAAAGATGGACTATATCTTGCAGTTGAAGTGGGTGTTCTGAAGGAGACACATCCTTACCCTGACTGCTGTGAGTAATGAACTGACCGGCTGGGTCTCATGGTTGAACCCACGCAATTGGTTCTCAGGTTTAGGAGAATGGGCTCAAAATGTTATTATGAGTGTAGGAAAGTTTCTCCTTTGTATCCTGGGAGTCGTCATAATTATTGGCTTGATATTTAGGTGTGTTCGAATTCTAACGCGGCGCAAGAACGGCACAAATTTGATGAGTTTAAGGAGCGGGGGCATTGTTACAGCAGCAGATTTGATTTGCGACCCATCCATAGAGACAATGTTATGATAAGGATTGCAAATGAATTTCATGGCCCGTTTCTTTCACCCATTTTTCCTTTGTCTCCCCCTTTGCCCAGATACATTGATCCGGAAAAGACATCAACTACACCCGAGAATGTTTATGAAAATGTTATGTAAATGTATTTTAGATATGTGTCTTATCTTCATCTCTACAACCTTCAGTTAGTGACACACATAGTCGACAGGTGATATCCACATATACTAGCACTCACATATGTTCCCCCTCAATGTATCATCAACTAAATGTGCACCCCATTTGTTGGAACAAGAAGCCGAAAAGAGCTCGGTAGTGTTTGTTGGCACACTTACAGACCCTTAATGCGGGATAAGAAGGATATAATGTATACTTCGCAATACCTCGAAGCTTATTTAGAACATATACGGCACGATGATACATGCCCCTCAGACACGGATTCATACAAACATGCTTTTTACTATCCCACTAGGTCATACATTTCCTACCTACCCCTCTCTCCCGACTACCAAAACTTTTGTAGATATTGTGTAGATATTTTTCTGTTTATTGATTAGTTAGTGGCAGTTATTGATGACTGCCAAAGGGTGGACTGTCGACTAATGTGATGGCAGCGGCGATCGCAAGAAGACGGACAGGTGGGAGGCGTTCTGGGGCGGATACTCACCGTTTTCTAGGAGTGGTGAGTCCACTGCAGGCGTGTCGAGGCATTTTGAGCACGGTTGTCTTGTCGAAGTCAGAAAATATTACAAAACACACATTACATACAAACACCACATAGGTGGCCTCCGTGTGCGTGCGTGTTCGGCTGTGCATGCACATATTCGCAAATTGTGTATGGTCGCTCCCGCGGTCCTGCGCGGTTTGAGCGTGGTATGAGTAATTACAGTGGAGTTTGTACTCTGTGGAAAAGCCACAAAGACATATCATAAATCTAATATATATATTGTATAAATCCCACACTGTCTGCTTTTTCTTCTAAATAGCATGAAGATCAGTCACACATAAATTAAAACTCCCAGAGACTAAAATACAATGGCCTTATTTACACTAAGCTTTGAAATTCTATGAAGAAGGCCAACACCTTTGTTTACTAGGATAGCCGAGTTTCTATTTTAAACAATGAGTACTGGATTGTCATTGTCTCACCTGAAGGCAAAAACAAATGAAGAGACAATACCCAGGAACCGACGCTGTTAGAAAATCAATTAACAATAGCTAACCAAAACACAAAACCAGACAGTTAGAAATCTAAGATATTAACATTCATAGTCAAAACTCATGGAGATGTATGTGTTTGTATATATATATATATATATATAATTCCTAACAAATTGTAATAGCAGGAGTATGTGTGTATGTGTGTATGTCTATATATATATATATATATATATATATATATGGGAAAGGGGGGGATAGGGGTATCTGCGACTGGCAGTGTCTAATATATAAATATAAAAATGAAGAGTGTTAACGGATACGGTTTATATATAAAAAGACATAATATTTATTTATACAATTTAAGACATGATGTTGGGTAAAAAATATAGGGAATAAAAAAGAAAAAAATTTTCTTTAAAAATTACAAGGTGCAAAAAGAAATGGCTATGTGCAAATTAGCTAGAACCCAGGATAAAAGTTCATAGATCTAAAAACCTCAAATATAAAAACTGATATATGTGTTTTTGAGATAAGAGAGTGGTGCTTATCTTTAGAGATGGAGAGTCAGTAGAGGTACACCCATAGCAGGAGTATGTGTGTATGTGTGTATGTCTATATATATATATGTTAGGAATGTCTGTTTGTTTTGCCATGCATTCTCATTCCTGCCTCTAGAGGTCTCACTTGCTGCCTCAGGTCCGAATGGCAGTTGCACACTGCCTCTGCAGGGTAATTACCTGATTGTGTGCACCTGGAGCCCAACACCTGGTGCTGCTATTTAACTCCAGCTCACCAGCATCTAGGTGCAGATCATTGTGGTTCCGTCTGGAGTGCGACTGGGCTCTCTCCAGTAATCCTGTCCAGATTCTGCCTTATATACTTCTTGGAGACTTCCCTGCAGTTTGCTAGTTCATGTGCCTAGCTTCTGGACTTCTTACCCTGCCGGTTCAGCATCTGCATTCCTGGACTATTATTTGCAGTTTGTTTGATCACTCCGTTTTGGTATGTTATTTTTCCCCTGCTTGATTTAAACCCAGATATCTTCATGTTGATTTCGCATCTATGTTTTATCTGAAATATACCAATATTCAAGCCTAACCTTCCTCCTTGTTTATTTTACCTGCCATTTCTATTATTGGGAAATACTGTGTTTTGTTCCATGTAATCAAGGATCCAGTTTATATATATATATATATATATATATATATATATATATATATATATTTTTACTACCACTTTTTCCACAATAAACATTACTTAATTTTCACCTGGCTTCAGCTGACATCTTTTCAAGTACGCACACACAGAGAACCCTAGAAATCGTTACAATATATATATATATATATATATGTGAGTATATGGATATATGTGGATATATGTATATCTTGAGGATTGAAATAGATAATCATATCATGTGTGGGATCATATTGTTCAGAGTCACGTAAACATTAATCTGGTGGGAATAAGAACATTATTATATATTACCTCATTAAGTTATTAATAATACCAGATTTATGTATGATTAATGTGATGGGTTTAACTGGTCATGGGGCGGGAACTCAGATGCAAACAACAGAAACCACATCTCAAGTCCTAGCCATCGCCCACTTCTTGAGCTGACCAATGGTCCCCGGTGCACAGGATATGTCCCACCCCGAACCAATGGAAGAAGAGCACACAGTGTCTATTGTATTATGTTTTGATCTACTGTATAAAAAGCCTGCTGCAGCCTGGCCTGACAAGAAGACTCTGAACGCTATCTACCTGATGAGCGGAGGACTGGTCCAGGTTGCGCAAGCGAATATTCTCACGTATGTACATTGACTGTAGCCATTTAACTCTGTTGTATTTTGTAGTGTATAAATTGTATTGTTATTCCCTTCCAGATATATACGCTGAGGTTTCCGAGCCCAGTGTTTAACTACAAATCGGTGCTGTGTCCTCTTTTCCCTGCTAGGGTTTAAAGCTTATTACATACCCTAACTGTATAAGGTTTAAGAGTGTATTGATAAGGTGTGTACGCACTGCGGGTACTTTATACCGTCAGCGCTGCTTAAAGGTTTAAGGTGTAATATCATTGCAGTGCTTTGCTGCATAAGGTTTAGAGTGTAATAATATCATTGCATTGCATTACGAATAAGGTTTAAAGTTTATCAAGAGTGTGTGCGCGCGCTGTGTGTACTTTGTACCCCCAGCACGGCGTCTGTACGCTAAGTCCGTACAAGGTACGGGACTCTGTATGCAAATAGCGTACAAAGTGTGTAGCGTTTGTATTAAGTCTAGCGGCCGCAGCGGCTCCATGGTAAAAGTGTATTTAGAGGTATAGCTTTATGTTTTAAGATAATATCGACATTATCAGTCTGACGTCAGGACTAGGACCTTTATGGCTGGATTCGTAGCGCTGGGTGAGTAACTGCAGCCCTGGTCTTGTTTTGCAGGAATCATTTTTAGCATAGCAGGGCTGCACAAGTGTTCGAAGCCCTGCTATGCTATAATATACTCCCCCATAGGCGGTGTCAGGTTGATCACACGAGCAGCAAAAAGTTGGTACTTGTGATCAACTCGGAATGACCCCCCATGTGCAGTGCAGGAGGCAAATATAATATGTGCAGAGAGAGTTTGATTTGGGTGGGGTGTATTCAAACTGAAATCTAAATTGCAGTGTAAAAATAAAGCAGCCAGTATTTATCCTGCACAGAAACAATGTAACCCGCCCAAATCTAACTCTCTCTGCACATGTTATATCTGCCTTGCGATCAGGTCTGAATTAGGCCCTATGTCCTGTGCAAAAATGTGCAAATTTCGAAGCAGCAGGATTTGTATTGAGACCACCGGCAGCTCTGTGACTCCCAGTGGCTGCAGACAAAGATGTAGCATTGGTTGCATATCAGTTGATTACTGAACTTCTGAGTCGTGTAGCATGGGTGCGGAAAGTAAAATGCCAGAGCCACTGCATGTGCATATGGGATGGCAGTCGCAAGCTCAAGCACCCCCCTGAAACGGTTGCAACAGATTCGCTTTTGTGGCACCACTGCCCCGTTACCTACCCCAAATGCCCCATAATTTAGAGATGAGCGGGTTCGGTTTCTCTGAATCCGAACCCGCACGAACTTCATGTTTTTTTTCACGGGTCCGAGCGACTCGGATCTTCCCGCCTTGCTCGGTTAACCCGAGCGCGCCCGAACGTCATCATGACGCTGTCGGATTCTCGCGAGACTCGGATTCTATATAAGGAGCCGCGCGTCGCCGCCATTTTCACACGTGCATTGAGATTGATAGGGAGAGGACGTGGCTGGCTGTTATGCACACCAGTGCCTGCAGGAAAGTACTGGTGTCAGAACTGTTATGCACTCCAGTGTCTGCAGGAATGTACTGGTGTTTGAACTGTTATGCAAAACAGATGGACTCACAGACAGGGTGTGGTTCGTTTTATCGGCATCCGTTTGTGCGACAATGTTTTGAACGACCACGATAGTTCGAACAACACAACTCATCGACTGTCTGTATATCGGCAGTATCTTTAGTTCGACATGTATTTGATCGACCATAACAAATGATCGACAGCTACTTTATCGAATATTTTACTTAGACATGGATTAAGATCGACAGTAGTTTGCTCGACAACTGCGTTAGACCGACAGTAACTAGTTCGACATTAAATAGGCCGACTGCCATTAAATCGAACATCTTTTAGTTCGAAATGTGTTAGACCGACCACTCATTTGGTAGACAAAACTTAGATCGACACTTAAAAGGTTCGAAAGGTAATAGGTCGACATACACAAGATCGACATAACTAAGTGCGACAAAACTTAGATCGACACTTAAAAGGTTCGAAAGGTAATAGGTCGACATACACAAGATCGACATAACTAAGTGCGACAAAACTTAGATCGACACTTAAATTGCACGACATGTAATAGGTCGACATACACAAGATCGACATAACTAAGATCGACACTAATTACTTTGACAGATAACATATCTAAGATATCTACATGTAAATATAGGCCAATATAGTTTCAGTGCATGCTGGGATGTGTAGTTTCTCCACACCTGGAGTGCCACAGTTTGGACATGCCTGACATACACAATACACATCTGCAACGCTGACACCCTCCCCCCCCCCCCGCCCGCTATTCCCCACGATACCCGTCCAAAGTTAGACGCCGCCTCCATCCCCCCTAGTCACCCCGCTGCCCGTCTACATTTACACGCCTAGCTAGACACCCCACTACATTACGCGCCCCATGTTTCACCGTGGCACTACAAGTAACACAACGCCCTGGCACTGCTCCCCGCTCTGGTAGCACAGTCACACCCTTTAAGGAACACCCCACCCATGTCTGCCAGCACACCTGGGCACCCGGCTGCACATCTGCAACGCTGACACCCTCCCCCCCCCCCCCGCCCGCTATTCCCCACGATACCCGTCCAAAGTTAGACGCCGCCTCCATCCCCCCTAGTCACCCCGCTGCCTGTCTACATTTACACGCCTAGCTAGACACCCCACTACATTACGCGCCCCATGTTTCACCGTGGCACTACAAGTAACACAACGCCCTGGCACTGCTCCCCGCTCTGGTAGCACAGTCACACCCTTTAAGGAACACCCCACCCATGTCTGCCAGCACACCTGGGCACCCGGCTGCACATCTGCAACGCTGACACCCTCCCCCCCCCCCCCGCCCGCTATTCCCCACGATACCCGTCCAAAGTTAGACGCCGCCTCCATCCCCCCTAGTCACCCCGCTGCCTGTCTACATTTACACGCCTAGCTAGACACCCCACTACATTACGCGCCCCATGTTTCACCGTGGCACTACAAGTAACACAACGCCCTGGCACTGCTCCCCGCTCTGGTAGCACAGTCACACCCTTTAAGGAACACCCCACCCATGTCTGCCAGCACACCTGGGCACCCGGCTGCACATCTGCAACGCTGACACCCTCCCCCCCCCCCCCCCCCCGCCCGCTATTCCCCACGATACCCGTCCAAAGTTAGACGCCGCCTCCATCCCCCCTAGTCACCCCGCTGCCTGTCTACATTTACACGCCTAGCTAGACACCCCACTACATTACGCGCCCCATGTTTCACCGTGGCACTACAAGTAACACAACGCCCTGGCACTGCTCCCCGCTCTGATAGCACAGTCACACCCTTTAAGGAACACCCCACCCATGTCTGCCAGCACACCTGGGCACCCGGCTGCACATCTGCAACGCTGACACCCTCCCCCCCCCCCGCCCGCTATTCCCCACGACACCCGTCCAAAGTTAGACGCCGCCTCCATCCCCCCTAGTCACCCCGCTGCCTGTCTACATTTACACGCCTAGCTAGACACCCCACTACATTACGCGCCCCATGTTTCACCGTGGCACTACAAGTAACACAACGCCCTGGCACTGCTCCCCGCTCTGGTAGCACAGTCACACCCTTTAAGGAACACCCCACCCATGTCTGCCAGCACACCTGGGCACCCGGCTGCACATCTGCAACGCTGACACCCTCCCCCCCCCCCCCCCCCGCCCGCTATTCCCCACGATACCCGTCCAAAGTTAGACGCCGCCTCCATCCCCCCTAGTCACCCCGCTGCCTGTCTACATTTACACGCCTAGCTAGACACCCCACTACATTACGCGCCCCATGTTTCACCGTGGCACTACAAGTAACACAACGCCCTGGCACTGCTCCCCGCTCTGATAGCACAGTCACACCCTTTAAGGAACACCCCACCCATGTCTGCCAGCACACCTGGGCACCCGGCTGCACATCTGCAACGCTGACACCCTCCCCCCCCCCCGCCCGCTATTCCCCACGACACCCGTCCAAAGTTAGACGCCGCCTCCATCCCCCCTAGTCACCCCGCTGCCTGTCTACATTTACACGCCTAGCTAGACACCCCACTACATTACGCGCCCCATGTTTCACCGTGGCACTACAAGTAACACAACGCCCTGGCACTGCTCCCCGCTCTGATAGCACAGTCACACCCTTTAAGGAACACCCCACCCATGTCTGCCAGCACACCTGGGCACCCGGCTGCACATCTGCAACGCTGACACCCTCCCCCCCCCCCCCCCCCCCCCGCCCGCTATTCCCCACGATACCCGTCCAAAGTTAGACGCCGCCTCCATCCCCCCTAGTCACCCCGCTGCCTGTCTACATTTACACGCCTAGCTAGACACCCCACTACATTACGCGCCCCATGTTTCACCGTGGCACTACAAGTAACACAACGCCCTGGCACTGCTCCCCGCTCTGGTAGCACAGTCACACCCTTTAAGAACACCCCACCCATGTCTGCCAGCACACCTGGGCACCCGGCTGCACATCTGCAACGCTGACACCCTCCCCCCCCCCCGCCCGCTATTCCCCACGATACCCGTCCAAAGTTAGACGCCGCCTCCATCCCCCCTAGTCACCCCGCTGCCTGTCTACATTTACACGCCTAGCTAGACACCCCACTACATTACGCGCCCCATGTTTCACCGTGGCACTACAAGTAACACAACGCCCTGGCACTGCTCCCCGCTCTGATAGCACAGTCACACCCTTTAAGGAACACCCCACCCATGTCTGCCAGCACACCTGGGCACCCGGCTGCACATCTGCAATGCTGACACCCTCCCCCCCCCCCCCGCCCGCTATTCCCCACGATACCCGTCCAAAGTTAGACGCCGCCTCCATCCCCCCTAGTCACCCCGCTGCCTGTCTACATTTACACGCCTAGCTAGACACCCCACTACATTACGCGCCCCATGTTTCACCGTGGCACTACAAGTAACACAACGCCCTGGCACTGCTCCCCGCTCTGGTAGCACAGTCACACCCTTTAAGAACACCCCACCCATGTCTGCCAGCACACCTGGGCACCCGGCTGCACATCTGCAACGCTGACACCCTCCCCCCCCCCCCCCGCCCGCTATTCCCCACGATACCCGTCCAAAGTTAGACGCCGCCTCCATCCCCCCTAGTCACCCCGCTGCCTGTCTACATTTACACGCCTAGCTAGACACCCCACTACATTACGCGCCCCATGTTTCACCGTGGCACTACAAGTAACACAACGCCCTGGCACTGCTCCCCGCTCTGGTAGCACAGTCACACCCTTTAAGAAACACCCCACTCATGTCTGCCAGCACACCTGGGCACCCAGCTGCACATCTGCAACGCTGACACCCTCCCACCTCCCCCACCCCCCCCCCCCCGGCTATCACATTTTACAAACTCACAGTTACAGATTTAACATTTTTTTAAAGTATTCTCTCCTAAACTTTTCCATGATATCACCACTATCACCTTGGCATCATGTCCCAGACTTGCTATTCAGAATTCATTGTAAACTAATCCATTTAAGTTATAGCCAAACAAAGCTATTATTATGAACCTGTCTCTATTCTTTTTTTCCACTCTCATTAGTCTATTCTAAACAGGTTCATTAAATCACCACTATCACCTTGGCGTCAGGTCCAACATTTTTTTCCACCAATCTTTTCAAAATAATCGAATTAAGTTCCATCTAGACAAAGCCATTCTTCTGAACTTATTTCAATTTTTTTTGGCCATTTTTTCCAAACGACTTAACTCATGGAACACATACGTCTCCAGTTACCCTTTTAGCATAGATAAGAAAAAGTCTGATTTTTATTATCCCAAATATATGCGCTGCCCTACTAAATTAAATACCAATTCCAATATAATCCATTTAATATGTTTCCACATTAATATCATTACATATGCCACTACCTGAAACTTTGGTACTACAGGCTCCAGCTTGTCCGTTATTCTCCAAATATACTGAAATGAATCCCAGTCCAAACAACCATGCTTTTGAACTTTTTATGAAGAACTTTGCACCTCCATAAGCTGAACATCACCCCGTATCTCCTCCGACTCCCCCTTCTTGTGCTCCCAGAGATTATAGAGCTCCTATCCCATAGATGACAGAGCCCCTACACCTAACGTCTCTACACCCCGTTAACTTCCAGAAGACCCCCGCTATTAGCGCTACCACCTTCGCTGATTCCACCCTTGGAACTACAGCTCCCAGCAAGTCCTTACCACCACCGCCACAAGCCCCTCTGCCCGTCACCTGAACTGCTTAGCCCCCCTAGTCCCTGCAGTGCACCCCTTCTTCCAACCACTACTCCCTCCATGTCCTCCCAGCGATCCTGGGTTGCCTACACTTAGTCTTCCCGACACCCCGTCTACTTCAACACTATCCCCCGCTAATCGTGCTACCCCAGCTACTGTTTTAATCCTTGTAACTACAGTTTCCATCCCTCAGTTTAGACCCTGCAAGCTTGGCTGTAAAATACATTCCCCACAACACTGCTTTTCACCCCTGCTTGCTGCAGATTACACCATCTTCTACACTACTCCCTCCACTCATTCCTCCACGATATTACCTTGCACCTTGACGTGGTCTCATCCTGACCCCAACCCAAAAACGACATTTTTCCCTACACACAAATTTTTTATTTCATGACTTGAAATATGCACACATCATCCTTAAACCCCACCACCCACAAACAAACACACAATTTACACTCACTGATTGAAATCTGTCTTGAACTAGTCTCTCTTAAATAGGTTCATTAAATCACCACTATCACCTTGGCGTCAGGTCCAACATTTTTTTCCACCAATCTTTTCAAAATAATCAAATTAAGTTCCATCTAGACAAAGCCATTCTTCTGAACTTCTTTCAATTGTTTTTGGCCATTTTTTCCAAACGACTTAACTCATGGAACACATACGTCTCCAGTTACCCTTTTAGCATAGATAAGAAAAAGTCTGATTTTTATTATTCCAAATATATGCGCTGCCCTACTAAATTAAATACCAATTCCAATACAATCAATTATATATGCTTTCACATAAATATCATAACTCGTTTTACCCCCAAAAAAATCTGGTACAGTGCCCAGCTTTTCTTTTAATCGCAGAATATGCCGATATGATTGCCAGGCCAAACAACCATGCTTCTGCCCATTTCTTGAAGAACTTTTCACCAGAGATTACGGACCCCATACACCTAGATATCTCTACACCCTGTCAACTTATAGACGTCTCCCGCTAATAGAGCTACAGCTGTCTCTGATTCTAACAGTGGAACTACAGCTCCCAGCCATCCCTTACAGCCACAAACTACACAAGCCCCTCTGTCCTCACCTGAACTGCTGCGCACACCTTTTTCCAAACACTATCACATCCATGTCCTCCCCGCGATAATGTGTCGCTTACACCTAGCCTCCTCCACACCCTGTCTACTCCCATGCGACCTCCCGCTAATAGCGCTACCCCTGTCGAAAATTCTACCCATGGAACTCCAGCTCCCATCAAGTACTTATCACCACCTACACAATCCCCTCTGTCCTTAATCAGAACTGCTGCTCACCTCTTTTTCCCACCACTACTCCCTACCTTTCATCATCTTGATTATGGTTCCACTCCACCTGTTCGCAACTTCACCACGTCTACCTCCATACTCCAATAGTGCTACCCCTGCTGCTGCTGTCACACGTGTAAATATAGTAAAAAACTAACAATTTCATACATACTTGTGCCTCCTATTAAAACAAGCCCGAATAGCCATCCATTCACACTTTGACCGAATATTTTTGAAAGAACAACTTCTGTAGCGCAGCGCAACGCCGTCCTTCCCCTACAAAGATTCTAAAATCGGTTTCTGTTGTCAGTGTATTTGTCCCATAAATATTATTTATATAAACTAAAAAGAATAAACTTTGTTTTTAACCAATGGTAGTAAAATATTTTATATCTAAAAACTGATTAACCATCCCTCTTTTTTTCTTTAAAACGTAGTCATCCAATAGGCAACCACTGTGTCTTAACTCCACCTACTTAAAATGGTTTAAAAGTCTAATTTTAAAGATACCTGCTACCATTATACGGAAAAAGTATTCTGTGGTGTATCCTTATACTATAGAGATTGATTCTACAATGGCAGCTCAACCGTCAATTCGTTTTGTTCCTTCACGGAGAGGAATGCTCTTGAATATAGATGGATATCTACTTGCCAAAAACAAGCAGCGCGGGGACGTGGTCTACTGGCACTGTACTGAGAAGGTTACAGGGCCTTGTTCTTGCTATGCCAAGACAACCATCGTGGCCGGAGAGCATCAACTCAACACACACGGAGAACATAATCATGCTCCTAAACCCGAGAAAACAGATGTGGCTATTGCTAAGGATGCTATAAAGCGACGTGCCCGGGACACCAATGACTCACCATCTCAAATAATTCAATCTGTTACCGGTGATATGCCTTCTACAAGTGCACCCTGTTTGCCTAACCGTGAATCTCTCCGTCAGTTAGTGAAAAGAGCCCGGAGAGAAGATTGTCCTCCAGAACCCACTTCCTTGGATGACATAGATGTCCCAGAACATTTGGCTAATATAGATGACATCAAGTTTTTGGGAAAGGACAGTGCTTTCCACAATGAAAGAACTCTTTTATTTTCAACAGAAGCTAACTTAAAAAAACTCCACGAAGCTTGTTGCTGGGTTATGGATGGCACATTCAAGACTTGCCCCACATTATTTCGTCAGATATATTCAATACATGCCATGGTTGGAACTGATGAAACAACACAACGTTTTGTTCCACTTGTATACGGATTGCTCAGTAGCAAAAGTGAAGATTGCTATACCCGTTTTTTCGAAGATCTTCAGGATTATGCACTTGAGTATGATATACAGTTTGCTCCGCTGTTCATTTTAACAGATTTTGAAAATGCTGCAATCCAAGCCGCAAAAAGAGTTTTTCCTGGCAGTACCCATAAATGTTGTTTATTTCATTTAGGACAAAACATTTGGCGTAAAATCCAGTCCTTTGGACTTGCCACACAATATGGACATGACCATGCTTTTTCAATGAAATTGAGGCACCTTCAAGCACTGGCTTTTCTTCCCTCAGATGAAATTCCACCTGCATTTGAGTCTTTAAAAGCAGAGATGCCCACTAATGCAGCCCCATTAATGAACTATTTTGAGGAGACATATGTATTGGGACGTATTCGAGACCGTACTAGAAGTCAAACAAGATCTCCGCCTATATTTCCCCCAAACATGTGGTCTGTTCACGAGAGCATGCGTGGTGGTTTTCAAAGGACACAAAACAAGTTGGAGGGCTGGCATAGGAGATGGAATATTGTCCTTGGAGAGAAAAAGCTTGGAGTTTACAAGCTTATTTTGTGCATGCACAAGGAACAAAAAGTGACTTCCAGTCTCTTAGAAAAAGTGACTTGCAATATTGCCAGAACACCCCCAAAAAGAGAATCCAAAGCTCGTGAAGACGCATTACAAAGATGTGTCTTACAACTTGGTACAGTGGATTTAATGGAATATCTACGTGCCATAGCTTTTCACCTTCAATTTGAATAATTTATTCTCTACTTGGCAATTGTAATATTTTCCTCCAGTTTTTTTTACGTTTTTCAGTTATATAATTTATTTTTAAATTGTTAAATTTTTCTATAGTTTTTTTTGTATAATAAACATGTTATGGATCCAGACTACTGGTAAGTACCAAATTATAAATTAAATGTGTACTATGTAAATTATAATTAGCATGTACTAGCATAAAATGATATTATAATATTTTCCATAGCTGTTTAGTTTTTTCATATGTATTTTTTTAATGTTAACCAATTAATTTTAGCAACAAGGTTATTTTGATCAGTGAGAAGGGTTTATAAAAATTTGCAATAGCATAGGTTTACTATGTCAATCAATCAGCTGTTTCCTTTAAATTCATATAATCTACCTGATAAAGGTTAGTTTCAATATAGTTTTTCCCCCCATGTTAAAATACAAAACTGCTAACTTTGTTACACTATTTTAACTTATTCAGCACAAAGCACCAAAGAGTAATAGTAGGAGATTGTCTACCCTACATATCAGACTGTATTTTTAAATCTTGATAATTTATAAAAAAATATAACTAAAACTGAAAAAAATTACACACCTATTTTACTAATTATTTTCTCCAGTTACGACTAATGAAACCGGACGGAATCATCTGCCACCAAACCGGAAGAAGAACGCTAAGCTCAACAACAGAGTCCTATGCGGTGATATCATTTTAATTTATTTCATGTTTCAATGTTAATGTTAATGTTTTTACAATTAATTTAACACGTTTTATCAACATAATCTTATACGTTTAAAAGAGTTATTAATTACAATATAGTTTTTAATCAATGTATGCTTCATTTCAGTTATCCAACATTTATGTTCTACAACATTTTACATTGTTGACGCTGTGTTTTGGGAATACATGCGCGTGTATGTATTTACAGTTTTTGGGCAATGATGATAGCGTCATTTGGCCAGATAGTTAAATCTATCAAAGAGGCAAATACTAGCTATTCTGAGCCCAAGCCCATACCCTATCTCAAATCATGCAATAAAATCTTTCATTTTAAATTTAAAATTATATTTTTAAAATACAAACAATAATATATTCCAATAATTTTAGAAAATCATAATGTTGATTAACAATTACTAATAAAATTTATATAAAATAGATACACTATTTTAAATACTAGATTATTGTCCCTAAGACACAGGCACATAGTTAAAAATCTTGCGTCATACTTTATAGGTCACCATAACCTAACCGATATTTCCTGGCAAGGCGTGTTGTATATAGTTGAAGGAACATATAATTGTTAGCCATTGTAAATATTGAAATATCTTGTTATTTCTATGCAATCCAGAGTGCTGTACCACTATTTTCAACACAACTATACATACCTTGTACCAAAAACTACCCATTTGTGGTAATTCTAAGTAGATGGCAGCAGGAATTATGTTAGCAACTGGGCCAAAACATGTGTACTGCAGGGGAGGCAGAGAGAGTTAGATTTCGGTGTGTTGTGTTCAATCTGAAATCTAATTTGCATTATAAAAATAAAGCTGCCAGTATTTACCCTGCACTTAACTAAAATAAAATAACCCACCCAAATATAACTCTCTATGCAAATGTTATATCTGCCTCCCCTGCAGTGCACATGGTTTTTACCAACTCCTTAAAAATTTCCTGCTGCAATTAACTTGTAATTACCCCCCTTACCCAAAGATTTGCAATTCTCATCCCATTACATACCTCTATCTAATTATTACACATATTTTTATAAATAAATTGTATTAAAATACAAATATTGATATTAATACAAGTCAAAAATTATATTCTACAAAGCTTGGACTATCTATGTTAACATTTATCAAATTATTTGATAAATAATTAAGAATGAACATGCTGCTGTGTGACCACTAGACTTGTTTTTTATTTGAATTTTATGTACAATCCTGTCCAAAATTTCCCTTATTTTTCTAGATGAAATCACCCTATTGCAAATCGACGTTTTGTGATAAACAACATCCGTCATCTACGTGTGCAGACTGAGTGATTAACTGGGGAAGGTGCACGTGTCTCAAGTCCAGCGACGACAATATTTAAAGACATTGTACATTTAGTTCCACAGAGGAAATTCACTATTCCTGTTAATGCTTTCATCCCAATTGTATTATATATATATATATATACACACACACACACACACACACACACACACACATATATATATCATTCACAAATGGGTGGCACTCACGAGGACCTGTCACAGCGGAAAGAACTAACGAGAGAGACTGAGCTCTGGTAACGTTTCAGCTATATTCTAGCTTTCGTCAGACCCGTTCTGACGAAAGCTAGAATATAGCTGAAACGTTCCCAGAGCTCAGTCTCTCTCGTTATTTATTTCCGCTGTGACAAGTCCTCGTGAGTGCCACCTATTTGTGAATGATTTATACTGGCATGCAGCCATGAAAGGCACCGAGGCAGCTGCTAATAACACAGAGTGCCGTTCTTTTTGGATTATGTATATATATAATCCAAAAAGAACGGCACTCTGTGTTATTAGCAGCTGCCTCGGTGCCTTTCATGGCTGCATGCCAGTATAAATCATTCACAAATAGGTGGCACTCACGAGGACTTGTAACAGCGGAAATAAATAACGAGAGAGACTGAACTCTGGGAACGTTTCAGCTATATTCTAGCTTTCGTCAGAACGGGTCTGACGAAAGCTAGAATATAGCTGAAACATTACCAGAGCTCAGTCTCTCTCGTTAGTTCTTTCCGCTGTGACAGGTCCTCGTGAGTGCCACCCATTTGTGAATGATTTATACTGGCATGCAGCCATGAAAGCCACCGAGGCAGCTGCTAATAACAGAGTGCCGTTTTTTTTGGATTATATATATATATATATATATATATATATATATATTAGTATTATTTTATTTTATAAATTCAGTTTTATGCACTCTGAAATAAATAATCAACATCACAGTGGTCCCCTTTGTCATTCCTTCTGTAAATTTCTAATTAATATTGTATTTTAAAATGCCATGCTCCAACATTGTGAAAATTATATTTTAAATACAAAAGCCCTATAGGCAGTATATGTTAAATACAACAGAGATGAGATGATTTGCCATAGTTTAAAACCAAAAGATACTTTCAATGCCCCAGAAGTATACCTGGTTTTGTTGTATCCATGCTTTGCTACTGTCCACGTAATTTTATCATCCTGTCATCTTTACATAAGCGTAATTTCCAAGGCATGGCTAAGATGTATACTTTTACCATTGTTGTGCCTTGAACACCGCATTGGTGAATGCCTTATATATTCCCAAATTCAAGATGTGTTAAGATTGTCAGTCATGTTAATTAAATGTGTATTATATGACAATATTAGATACACAAATTGAAATATTCCCAAAAATGTATTTAAAGTACAACAAATAAAACTACAACCACTTTGTAATAACACATAACATTAAGTTATACAAACATTTAAACAATTTATTTAAAGTTCTACAACAATTTTTTATTAAGACATAACAGAAAGTTAAACAAACTTACCAAAAATGTATTTAAATTATAAGAACAACCACTTGGGAATAACACAATATAAAGTTATACAAATATTTAACATATCAAAAAATATAGCAAGTGCAGTCTGTCACATTCAAAAAATCTTTATTCTATTCAGATTAACTGTAAAGAGAAACTTAATTCTATACACGTTCAGGGCCGGCGCCACCACTAGGCAGCTTTAGGCAGCTGCCTATGGGCGCCTACCACTGGAGGGCGGCACGCTTCCACTAAACTTACTTTTTTTTTTAATCAACTGCCCCTAGAGGATGCGCCCACAGATTATGTGTCCCAGGCAATCCCCCCACCGCATCCCCCGAGCCTGTCCCTTCCACACACAGCTGCATGTTCGGCTCCGCTGTTGCCGCCCTCCTCCGATTTCAGTCAAACAGCAGAATAGCCGCTGTTCTGCCGCTTGACTGGGATCGGAGGAGGCGGCGACAGCGGAGCCGAACATGCAGCTGTTTGTGGAAGTGACAGGCGGGGGGGGAGCGGGCGCATTTTATCCTGATGGAGCGGAGGAAGCAGCGGAGCCCAGCCAAGCATGCTGCTGCGGCTGTGTGCGGTTCTTTTCAGCATGAGCATCTTCTCAGCGGAGCCCAGCCAAGCATGCTGCTGCGGCTGTGCGGCTGTGTGGGGCTGCTTCTCAGGATGGAGACGCTGAGGAGCGGAGGAGGCGGCAGAGGCAGAGCCGTGAATGCTGCAGCTGTGCGGGTAAGTGATGGGCTCGGGAGATGCCAGGGAGCAGTGGATGCAGGGAGCAGAGGATGCAGGGAGCAGTGGATGCAGGGAGCAGTGGTGGATCAGCAGCCTGAATCCTGGAGATCAGGTCACTGCACCCTGCTGGCCTCTCCCTGCTTTGCCATGTTATCCCGAAGACCCTGTGTCACAACAGCGGTGCACACGGCTGGTAAGAGCAGAGAATCAAGTGGCCAGAGTGTGGACAGTAGCGCAGTATGTGTGTGTATATGTGCAATGCATGCTGTGTATATATATATATATATATATATATGTGTGTGTGTGTGCATGCTATATGTGTGTGATATTTGTGTGCATGCTGTGCCTGTGTATATTTCTATATGTGTGTGTGTGTGTGTGTGTGTGTGTGCGCGCGTATGTTGTATGTGTGTATATATGCATGCTGTATGTGTGTGTGTCTCTATGTGCATGCTGTATGTGTGCGTGATATGTGTGTATATGTGAGTGTGTGTATATATCTGCATGTAATATGTGTGTATATGTGGACGCACTGTATTCCCCTATCACAGACACATAGCGTTTAGTTTCTGCTGCACTATGAGGGGGTTCAGTATGTTATACGGTCGGCCGGGATGCTGTCCGTCAGTATACCGACAACAGCATCCCGACCGTCAGTATGCCAGCAGCAGGGTGAGTGCAAAGAGTCCACTTACGGGCTCGATGCACTCGCCATGCTGCAGCCTCGGTGGCATGCTGCGCTTGCCACAGGTTCTATTCCCACTCTATGGGTGTTGTGGACACCCACAAGTGGGAATAGCCCGTTAGCTGGTATTCCGGCTGTCAGAAGTGTCAGTGATCGGGATCCCAGCGTCGGTATCCTGACTGTCGCCAACTTAACTGCATCCCCTATGAGGAGCCCTATTAACAATTGCAGGCTTTTCAGCCCACAGTATTATTAACAATGAGATATAGTGCCTATCTATAATATAAAACAACAGATTGTGGTACTGTATTATACTGTACCTTACCTGGTTTTGGAACTGGGTTCATTTTAACATGTCATTTATGCAATACTGTATATATCTAGTTTTTCTTTTTCTGCTATTTGCACAGACTCTAGATCACACCTCACTCCTTTATTAGAACTAATTTTTACTGATAGAGGGGGAAGGGGGGGGGGGGGGGGCTGTAGGCTGACTTTTGCCTAGGGTGCCAAAAAACCTTGCACCGGCCCTGTACACGTTGTTTCTTGATAGTACCTAAAATCAAACAATGCTTAGAAATGTTTAACTCTATTTCTTAAGATATTATCCCTTTATTAACAGTAAATTATATAGTGTGTATGTGGTCATTGTCTTATATTTTCCAAAATCCCCTTACCAAACATTATTTTTTCATTCCCACAAATGGGTATCAACCCATGTTTTTTATCTGAGGTGGAAATGGTACAATGAATGGGCTCAGTACCAGCTTTGAAATTGATTTATTTTGAATCCAAATTTTAATTTTTAGAAGGTGGTAAGCCTGTTTTGAAAACTAAGTGAGGTAAGAATCATTGAAAGAACTGTCCTTCTACCCCTGTGCAGTACGATCTTTTACCCATGGATGTAGGACAGATGTCGGCCATATGTTATCCGTAAAATTAAAAACGTGGTCCCACCTGCCTATTGCTCAGGCAGTTGGGTCCACCGGGAGTCTGAAGGCTTTGAGTAAGCAGATTTTGAGTTTTGTTCCTGAAAACCAGTAGCTGCATTTTTCAAATACTCCCCTCTCAAGGTAATAGAGGATGCAGTGTTTTTCTTTTATTATTTATTCATCCAAAAGGAATGCAATATAGGGGCAGTATACGATTTCGTAGCCGGTATAGCTGTGGAAGGAAGATATGTATACTTACCCACCATTGCCTTAGTTACTCACTTATCGCTTTCAACCAAAAACATGGACTCACCTGTGAAGGGCAGGATGTACACGTTTCTCCTGTAGTCTGCTTCCGCAGTCTATTGTCTGTGGTAGTCTGTAGATGGTATCCTTGTGCCGCCATATACATAGTCTACAAGCTAATTGTTACGCCGGAACTGTACTCACCACTCTTCATATCTTCATGCTCTGTTAGGGGTGTTGTTTGTTCTTGTGAATAACTCCATCATGTGCTCCTTGTGTCAAGTCCAACGAAGCAGGCATACTGGTCCAACCCATTCTCCGGTCAAATACTAACCTTAAACTAATAAAAATCTGCTAAAATCCTCAGGAGCTCTCACACTTGTGAATTTCTCCTCCAGGCAGATTTTCTAAACAGTCTACTAGGAGCGACATAGAGGGATTAGCTAGTCAACACTACTAAAAAGCACATGGCTCCTAGTGGACCTGTCTATTGTCCATGGTACTAATGTTTACCCCAGTTTCCTCTAGGATGCAAGATAAAGTACTTTATTTTGAATCCTGAGGAATACAGGTAACCGAATGAGCCACTAACAGAGTGCATCTGCATGCTATGAGCATCTAGCGTGTTCATATAGCCTCACTGCTGCATACATAATGGATTTTTGTGGTTAATATTCTCAATTTTTTTTAAAACAGTTCCAACAATCAATGCTGGTGATCATGCGAGCATTGGATTACAGTTTTTGAAGTCCTAGTTTAGCTATGCCCCCATTTTTCAGCTTCTTTATTTGATGCCTGGAACAATGACTTTAGGGTTGATGTTTTTGGTTTTGACTGTAGAAGGCTTCTGTGCCGCAATGATCATTTAGTTCCAAATTCTTCGGTTCTTCCATCATGGATGTTCTGCAAAAGGAGATTAAAATAGTAAATTTAGAGTTATTTTTCAATACAGCCATATTAATGTATAACCATGTCCCCTCATACCTCAACTTTTCACAACTTAGTTTTCTGCAAATACAGCATTTGACCATTTTGATGCTGTAATAGTAAACATGATTTTTTTTATTAAATTGAAATAAGACTCCATGTCCTCCGTATTTTCTCAGTAATTTGTATAATGTGGCTTATGGTTTAGATCACAGATTTTAGCCCTTGTAATAAAGATACAGACCCAGACCAAAAACATCACCATACTCTGCGTAAGACACTTCATCATCATTGTCAGCTTGCATCATATATGCCACAGTACGCATTGTTGGACTAATGGTAAGGGTCTGTGACTCTGGCTCTGGTATTGTCACTTAATCTCTATTCATCATGTCACCCATAGACTGAGTTAACTTTTTCATCTCTTTCTCAGTATGCTAAAATTTGATATAAATATTTGATATGATCCCTTTAATGGCATCTTTTTGATTAGTCCCTCTCGCCTGAGAATGTCTAATAGTTTTGTTACATTTACTATATTAACCCGAGGAATATAGACACTCTGCTGTGCATCAAACACATGAACATGACATTGTAATGTGAAGGGACACACGCACACACATGAAAATTGAAAAACACAATTTATCACAGAGCCAACATGGAACCACAGAACATGGATACCGCAACACCAACTTTTTAAAAATTACAAATCAGCTGGGTTGCTAAATCAAGTTAATTATATTTTTATTTCTATTCTACAATGCTCCCCCCCCCCTTACTAAGAAGGATTGGTACCGCTGTGGAGCCAGACTTAGTTCAGGAGATGCGCTTCCCTGTGATGCCTGTTAGTGTAATCTGCCAAAATAACATTGCGCTTGCGAGATCAGTCACCTATCAGCGTGGAACAGTACCAGTAAGCCCATATGAGGTTGGCCTGTTCCACACAACCCTAAGTCCCACTAAGCATGCAGGCTTGTGTCAACCAGTCCTGCATGATAAATGTGAAAAACAAAAGCCGATAATTAACAATCTTGCACAAGTGTGCCCGGCTCCTACGGTCAAATAAATAAAATTGCGTCTGTTAGTATGGGAATACAACAGGCATCCACCATACACTATTTACTAAAGTGCACAAGGCAAATATAGAACTGGTCCATACCCCGTAAAACTAATGTGTATCCATTATCTTCTGTGACTTAAGAAAAATCAGACTTATACGATGCAGCATACCTTGGTAGCTCTATGCCTGCATCATTATTCTGTTGTCTTCTCGGACTGGACCCTTCTCCGATTAGGTCTTGCCAGTTGTCGGTATGCTGTAAAGAAAAAAAGACACAGTCAGTTTATAAAAAAAACTACCTTTGCTTGTCAGTAACTGTCCCTGACACCATTGCTGATCTCCTTTCCCTAACTTAGCACACCGCTACGGACAAATACCTAGCTTGTTGGGGAAAAGAAAGAGGAAAAAGCTAGATGACTTACCCTTGGCAAGTCCTCCGCCAAGCTCTATGCCAGCCTCTGTGCTTGATTAGCGGACTGGACCCTTCTCCGATTAGGTCTTGCCAGTTGTCGGTATGCTGTAAAGAAAAAAAGACACAGTCAGTTTATAAAAAAAACTACCTTTGCTTGTCACTAACTGTCCCTGACACCATTGCTGATCTCCTTTCCCTAACTTAGCACACCGCTACGGACAAATACCTAGCTTGTTGGGGAAAAGAAAGAGGAAAAAGCTAGATGACTTACCCTTGGCAAGTCCTCCGCCAAGCTCTATGCCAGCCTCTGTGCTTGATTAGCGGACTGGACCCTTCTCCGATTAGGTCTTGCCAGTTGTCGGTATGCTGTAAAGAAAAAAAGACACAGTCAGTTTATAAAAAAAACTACCTTTGCTTGTCACTAACTGTCCCTGACACCATTGCTGATCTCCTTTCCCTAACTTAGCACACCGCTACGGACAAATACCTAGCTTGTTGGGGAAAAGAAAGAGGAAAAAGCTAGATGACTTACCCTTGGCAAGTCCTCCGCCAAGCTCTATGCCAGCCTCTGTGCTTGATTAGCGGACTGGACCCTTCTCCGATTAGGTCTTGCCAGTTGTCGGTATGCTGTAAAGAAAAAAAGACACAGTCAGTTTATAAAAAAAACTACCTTTGCTTGTCACTAACTGTCCCTGACACCATTGCTGATCTCCTTTCCCTAACTTAGCACACCGCTACGGACAAATACCTAGCTTGTTGGGGAAAAGAAAGAGGAAAAAGCTAGATGACTTACCCTTGGCAAGTCCTCCGCCAAGCTCTATGCCAGCCTCTGTGCTTGATTAGCGGACTGGACCCTTCTCCGATTAGGTCTTGCCAGTTGTCGGTATGCTGTAAAGAAAAAAAGACACAGTCAGTTTATAAAAAAAAATACCTTTGCTTGTCACTAACTGTCCCTGACACCATTGCTGATCTCCTTTCCCTAACTTAGCACACCGCTACGGACAAATACCTAGCTTGTTGGGGAAAAGAAAGAGGAAAAAGCTAGATGACTTACCCTTGGCAAGTCCTCCGCCAAGCTCTATGCCAGCCTCTGTGCTTGATTAGCGGACTGGTCCCTGTGTCCGGCTAGTTTGCTGTTGTGGACGGCTCCTCCTGGGATCCTGACGGCTCCTCCGGGGCTGTGGCATGCTCCTCCGGTGCTGTGGCATGCTCATCCTGGGCTCGGGCATGCTCCTCCTGGGCTCGGGCATGTTCCTCCTGGGCTCGGGCATGTTCCTCCTGGGCTCGGGCATGCTCCTCCTGTGCTCTGTTCCACATAACTGTCTGTGCTTGTTCCAACATCTCCTGCTGTGCTCTGTTCCACATCTCTTGCTGTATTATGGACTGCTCCAATTCTTCTGACCTTTGACGCTGCAGTCTCAAAACTGACAATGCTCTTTGATAAGCCAGATCTCCTCTCTCTTCTTGAGCATACATTTCTTGATCAATTGATGTTCTGTTTGATGGTGTTGTGACTTCCGAACTTCGTTCTGCCTGCTGTGGTTGTGCGCTGTGCAATCTTCTTCCTTCGTCTGTCATCAGCTGCAGGCTTGTTGAAATCATGCTTGTGTTTAGGTTGCACTGTTGTTGCCACAGTAGCATGCTTTGAAGGCCTGTTCCAATCTGTTGGCATTGCAATGAAATATGTTCCAGAGAATCATTGTGTTGTCGACAGAGTTGTTCCTGATGGGATTCTCCATCCCGCTGTTCATTTTGTTGGGTGCTGATCTGTTCAATCTTCTGCTCCATGCTCTTGCAATGTCCAACCACCGACATATGTGCTGACACAAGTTGATCGTAGTATCGGGCCAGCGATATCATTGCGTCATTTTGTTGAACAACAGCTGTCTTGATATGGTCGATGTTCTGTTCCATGTTGTCCAAACGATTATTAATCCTTTGGCTTTCTTCAGCTCTACATTGGTCCATGTTCTTTAAAGCTTCCAGTATTAGATTGAGTGATGACTCTGTAATACAAGTAAATAATTTAGTTTAACAAATTACAGTTGAACACAATTAAACACTCCTAAATTGTAAATAAATATAAAATTGCTACCTCCTGGCGTAGTTTCCGGTGTTTTTGATTCAAGGACTTCTGGTACACTGCCTGAAGTTTCCATGTCCGGAATTTGCTCTGTTCTTTCAACAAGATTATGGTCTCCAATTGCAGGGTAGCTCTGTGAAAAGGACTCTTCTGGCAGTGTCTGTGGGTGCCCCTGTGATGAATTTTCTTCTGGAAGTGGCTGTTGGGATGATGTTTCTTCCTGCACCGTGGGTGGGTGCATCTGGGCTGATTCTGCTTGAAGTGTCGCTGCTTGCAGTGTTGAATCAATCGGCAATATTGTATGCTGTATCTGGGTTTCTAAAATGTCAATATAGATATATACAATAATTATAACCCAAAAATATGCAGTGCCAGAAATACAGACAGCTAAAGATACGCAAACAGTGCAAGCTAGAGGTATATACCCATTGATAGATATACATGTACCAAAATTTATAATTTCATGTACAAAAACTATGCCTTACCGGTATCCTCAGCACCTCCTCCAGTTGTCGGATATCCAAAAGAAACTCTTCTCTTTGCCTTAACTGTGGAATCTGTAATATTTATATAAAGAACATACTGTAGTTATTAGTTTTGTTTCCATACAAAATATTTTTTGAATATATATATATATATATATATATATATATATATATATATATATAAAAATACGATATGTCCCTAACCTTTCTGCGATTTTGTTTTCTTCTTTGGCGTTGTTT